>NC_142794.1:65041429-65341429 GCF_049724085.1 Artemia sp. Qi Xiang Cuo
AAAGTTTGCATCCATAATCATAGACCTCACAAAGAAGTATTTACCAATAGTCAAAATATTTAAACGACCGCCTCTAAAACGAAACATCCTTGACCTAATAAAAACCAAGACGCTCAAGCAGACTGATACCGAAAGTAATCGTAGAAATTATCGCAGAATCGCCAACAAAGTCAGGAAAGCCACTAGACAAGAAGCAAGCGAAAAGGAGAGGAAAGTAGCCGAAAACTCAAAGATCAATCCCAAGGGATTTTGGAACTTCGTGAACTCAAGAAGAAAAGAACAGCCGGTTATTCCCGATCTTAGAAACTCAGCAACAAATTTAACAATCAGTGACCCAATAGCTAAAGCCAACCTACTAAATCAGCAGTTTTCCACAGTTTTCACAACAGAGAGGGACAAAGATGAAAGTCAAGAGGAATGTCAGCCACTAGACGCAGGCAAATTTTAAGAAATAGAACTGACAATACAAATGGTCTACAAAAAACTAAAAAATCTAAACCCTTACAAATCAGAAGGTCCAGATGGCCTACATCCTAGAGTGCTCAAAAAGCTGGCACAAGAAATTGCAGCGCCATTGCACTACATTTTTGTCAAGTCGCTACAAACAGGGAACCTGCCTGATACATGGAAGCAAGCAACAGTGATACCCCTCTTCAAAAATGGAAGCAAATCAGATCCAAGTAATTACAGACCTATCAGTATAACCTGTATCACATGCAAAATACTAGAATCTTTACTCCACGATAATATATTACAGTACCTACTCGAAAGGAGCCTCATTTCACCCACACAGTTTGGATTCCTCAAGAAAAGATCAGCAGAAAGCCAGCTACTTGTCGCTACAAATGCCTGGAGAAAATATATGGATAGTGGGATGCAGGTAGATATTTTATACTTAAATCTCAGAAAAGGCTTTGATAAAGTCTCACAAAGTCAACTTCTTCGAAAACTACAGTCTATCGGTGTTGGCGATAATATTCTAAAGTGGGTTCTCAACTTTCTGAAAGGAAGATCTCAGCGATTGAAACTGGAGGGATATCTTAGCAGCAATGAGACAAAAGTCACAAGTGGAGTGGTTCAAGGTAGTGTTCTGGGGCCTTTACTATTCAATATTCCCATAAATGATCTCCCAAATAACATAGATTCAGAGATACTGCTTTATGCAGATGACACGAAAATCTTTCGCGCAATAACAAGCCTTGAAGATACAGAAATACTACAGCAAGACTTAAACAAAATAGCAGAATGGATGAAAAAATGGAGCATGGAAGTGAATACAGAAAAAAGTTGTCATATTCGGCTAGGCCCAAAACACATTTCTCGGCACTACTACTTTGAAAGACAACAGATACCTATACAAGAAGAAGCTCGAGACCTGGGAGTGACAATAGACAGTGACATGACTTTCACCAAGCACTACGAATCAATCATCTCTAAGTCATCACAAGTCTTGGGAATTATTCAAAGAAATTTCTCTCTTACTGACTCAACACTGTTTTCTACATTCTTCAAATCTTTAGTGAGACCAATGATCAAATATGGTCATACAACAACCAGACCGTTTTTTCAAAAATACAGCAATGCAATAGAAAAAATCCAAAGGAGGGCTACTAAATTTGTTCCATCACTTAGAGACTTATCATACCAAGACCGTTTGAAAAACTGTCGCTCTCAAGCCTCTCATACCGATTTTTGATAGGAGATCTTATTGAAGTATACAAAATATACAACAGATACTACGACAACATCTCTCCAGAAGAGATAATAACATTCAAGAATAATAACTTGAGAGGTCGCGAGTTTAAGCTAACTGAAGAACGTTTCAGAAGAGTTGTTGGGAGATGGGCATTCAGCAACCGCATTGTCTCCGAGTGGAACGCACTACCATCAGACACTGTTAACTCAGATTCAGTCAATGCATTTAAGAACAAAATTGACAATCATTATAGTGATAAAGCATTTGATTATTTAAGTTTTTGTAGATAGAGATGCAAGTCTGTTTTCGCAATATATTATTATTAGTGTTATTATAAATTAATATGAGTAGGGTTCAAAACCCCTATGCTTTCTAAAAGCCAGAATATAATTTTTAATGCACTGAAAAACAAATTCAAATGAATTTACTGAAAAAAAAATTTGAATTTTCAATATAATATACATATGCTGACATTTATTCCCCAAAATTTAAGTTAATGAAAGAATTATTTTCAGTAAAGCGCCAATAACGCAGTAGGTTTTAGGCTTCTGCAGTGAGGCGATACCCAAACTCTTGTTTGCAGTTATTTTTATTCGATTCAAACTTGATTTGCATATTCAATTTAAGTTTCAATCGTTTTAAGATTAATTTATTCATTTACATTAATATATATTGTATGTTTGTTCGCATTGATTGTTATTTAATTTCTGTTCGTTTTAAGTTTCATTTATACTTTAATAGCAAAATATTTGGTTTCGTTTTAAGATTGATTTCCATATTCAATCTAAGCATTATTCACTTTAAGATCTATTTATTCATTTTTATTATTACTTGTTTTATGTTTTTTGATATGATTGTTTGCTTAATTTATGTTCGTCTCGGGTTTCATTTATTATTCCACATTAATTTCTTGTCGTTTTTATTTTTTATTTTAAAGTGTGTTTTTATATGTTGGTATGAAGTCTAGAATTGTCATTACTTTTAATCGAAAAAATTATTTTTCGGAAAGTTTTTTTTTTAATTAATAGGACAAAAACGTCAAATGAGACAAGATCAAGAGGACCACCTGAGATACCTAAATTCACAACATGTTAAAATGAACAATCCAGACCATCAAATGTGACAAGGCCAATTCAAACAGTTAGGATAAAGGGCATTAAAAAAAACAACTGAAGTAATGATAAACAAAAATGAAGAACAAAGAAATTTGCGGTTAGAATATTCGCGAAAACGACAATTGGAATGAGTAAAAAACGAAAGTGAAGAACACAGAAACATACGGTTAAAAGATATGTGACAATGAGGATCACAACGAAGCAAAAATGAAGTTGAAGAACAAAGAAGATGTTTTAAGTAGTTTCATAATACTTGTAGAAAAAAAATGACGACATCGTTCCGGTTCCCGTTATCTGCCCTTGGGAAAGTACACAATGAGAGAGAACATTAAGAAAAGCAATGGAATGATTGGAGGATCTTCCTCGATGTCCTATGTGCCCATGGCGGCACAGGCGGGACTAAGGTCTAAGACAAGGACATCAATTAGCCAATAGTAAAAGGATTTAATTTAAGACTCCTTAACATCTTCCAATAAGATAAAGCCGTCCGCTACTTGTGGGACTTGAATGAAACATGACAATCTGGTCTTTGGAAGGTTTAAGGAGGCGGGTGCTCCACTCTCATTTGTGATAATTTCTGTTCGCTTTTAAGTTTGACAATTCATTTTAACTTTCTGTTGTTTTATGTTTCATTTGATAAGGATATCGGCTCAATCTGGATTTTAATGTTGTTCTTTACTTTTTCTTCCTTTTTTAATACACTTTAACTAATTATTAACAATTCAAAACCACGAGTGCGACAGACAGTAAAACGCTGCCAAAACGAAAAAAAAAATTACAGAAATACCACAGGAAGAAGCTTCTGCTGAATAGCACTACACAATCAGTGGCGGCAGTAGTTTTTATTCCCATTACGCCTATATGAAAGCACCACAGATTCCCTTATATTCGATTTACTATTTTCCTTGAGCCGGAATCTAGAAAAATGAAATCAGTACCACGTAGGGTAAAGTTTTACCTAGAAGAAAAAAACAAATGCTTTAAGGGAGAGTGCCACAGAAGATAGCTTTTAACCACTACTACTGTAGAATAAAAAAAGAAGATAGGCGACTTTAGGATGTTGCCAGGTAATATCAAAGGGCGACCTTTTATTTTAGAGGTCTCTCAACAATGGTTTACGAATTTATTATTTTTAGTAAGAAGAAGCGGTCTGTTTAGTTACATTTGTCCTAAATATTATGAGTGTTTGTACCCTGAACTACGATAATCGACTTGACTACACACACAAAATAGGTTCTGATCAGGTCCAAAAATCGAAAATTGTTTTTTTTGTCCGTATGGCAACATTTACGCAAATTGAAACATAATTATAAGCCATTAATGCTGCATAATTTTTCTAACAATTTCAAAAACTGCCATAGAAACCTAAACCAGAGTCCCTGTGAAATATTACTAAGAACGACTTTAACAATAATTTTAAAATCCATAAACGAAACCCAAAATCCTAAAGTGACTGTGCGCTGGCTATCCAATTATTTTTTGAAAGTATAAGATTTGGAAAACAAAAAAAATTCCCATTTGAATATCGATAAATACAAAGTTTCCGGTAACAAGTCCCCTCCCCTTCATGAAATTTCAAGGTGGAGGTAATGAATGACTTAACTCTTAATATTATAATTAGCATAGTTCATGGTTAAGAAAAGGAAGTGTGCACCAATACTACTTAGGTTTGATACAGCTATCCTACCTTTTATATAGCTTGCGCTATTAAACACTTGTTCAGCTATCAAAAAAACATTATTTTACATTTTGCCCATTGTCATTCTTTATTTCTCTCTTTTAAAATGTCATATGAAGCTTTAATAACAGCAGTTAATAAGATTTGTCCAGTGGATACGTGCTAGCCTATAACCTAGAGGTTGTCGGATACAAAACACTAGTTCTTAGATTTTATATAGATTTAGCAAAAAAGGACTAACAAAACACTTACTTTTGAATCTTCAAAAGCTTTTCATCTTCTTTCTCTTTAGCTCTCAATTTTTTTATAGCGGTCGAATGCTGGAGCTGCTGTTTTGAAAGTTTTTCTCCTTCAGCTCTCAATTCCATAATAATTTCCTCTTTCTCTTGAAGCATTGCATCAGCATCCAATTTCGAAATTTTTGAGGATAGTTCTTGAGACGCTGCCTATAAAAAAGTTTTTTAAATGGATTATAATTACTACAATTAATTTTTTTTTATATTGGGTTGTATACAAGAAACAATCATATATTGTGCGCTTTGAAATGAATATTAGAAAATAATGCTCACGAAACTTGCGAGGTATCTTTGGGGCTTTATATCATGAGTTCTAAGAGTAAGGTGTTCTGTATTAACATAACAATTTGTTATTCTTTGATTTTTTTTTTTTTTTTTTTTTTTTTTTTTTTTTTTTAGTGCGGGTTAGGATATTGAACTTCAAAAATAAAGTCCTTTTTTTAGTTCTTTTTTTACCCATATTTTAATAATAATTTTAGTAGTTTGGTTCTTAGAAGTTGGACCAGGGTTTACCCAACTTGCGTCATAAGATGATTATACAGATGTTCAACTTTTGGTTACAGGTATTATATTTGCCAGATAACCGTCTAGCGTAGGCGACTTATAACGAGATGTTGAAATCTCCTAGAAAAGTAACATGGTCAAAACAGGTTAAAGCCCCGCTGGATAAAGTAGGTTTCTCATGGGCATGAAATGAAGGCCATGGTCCTCATTGCAAACCTGATGATTTCCTTAATATGCTGGGTTCGCGGCTTAGGGACCAGGTAATCAAGGTTTGGCTTACTGATGTTGAGATGGTAGTTACTCTAACAAGAAAAGCACAAAGAACAGCAGGGAAATCTTTTTGCAAGACAGTGGAGATAATTTGAATGAATATTTCCGCCCTATATCCAAGGGCCGTCCTCAGCAAGACAAAAATAGATAAAAGAAAAAAGACTAGCAACAACTCGCGACCAATAAAACCAAAAAATTAATTTTTTTTCAAAGCACTCCTAGCATCCTTACTTCGGCGAAGTTCAACCAGTACTGATAAAAAGTAAGGTAAAACAAGGCGATTCAATGAGATGAAAAGAAAATAATTTAAAAACACGTTCTTATTGCTAATCTAGCCTTTTTGGCAGCTAACCTCAAAGGTCTTTTTGTGACCGGCTCTGTGTTAATGTCTATTGGGTTTTTAAAATATTTTGTAAGATTATTTTTAATTAAATTTGTGTATAGAGCATTTAGTGTATATTCCCCCAAATCCCTGTTTAAGGAAATATTATTATTAATCTTAAGTCTGATTTCAATTGATTCTCGGACTCCCTGTTTTATGCCTAGGTCATTGCTAATAAGGGCAGATTCATCAAAAAGTATAGTGTGTATAGGATTTTCAAAAATATGGCTGCCTAATGCAGAATCAAATGAACCAGTAGGAATATTAGAATTTAGAGCTCTGACTATATCTCCTAATATCAAATAATCGATAGTATCGAATTATCTCCACTGTCTTGCAAAAAGATTTCCCTATCGTTCTTCGTGCTTTAGCTGTTTGTTATGGAAAGGCAGTGTGGTCTTCGTCGCTATTTTCATAGTTACTCTAAGGTTTTATAAGCAGATTAAAGTAGTGCATGGACAGGTGTTGCACTTGAGACTGAACCTAGTGGAAAGCGATGAAATGTTGGCTGAAGGTGCGAGCAAATTGTGTACCATTGCGTAGAGGACACTGGAATTCTTGTGATGCTGATGGCCCGGGAGGTAAGATTGCCTACCTCCTTTGTGAGGAGTATGGGGACAGCCTAGAACATTTTATGAGTAATTGCCAAACTTTGGAGAATTTAAAGAACAGTTTTTTTGGAGGGGGAATGCACCACGACTCCTACGCATCTTAGAGACCTCTTCTCGGGAATTAATAATTGCGGTTGAAGAATGCTTAAGAGGCACAGACGTTATGATATATATATATATATATATATATATATATATATATATATATATATATATATATATATATATATATATATATATATATATATATATATATACGTGTATATACTGTATTTATGTTCTTGGATACATATGTATGCATATATGTCTGTATATATCTGTATACGTGGATATATATGTATGCGTGCTGATTTTTGTTCGGGAAACTTATTGCATGTTGATTTTTCTCTTCATGAAACTTGTACATTGATTTTTCTTCTCAAGAAACTGATTTTGTTCATGGAACTTGTTGCGTCTGATTTTTGTTCGTGGAACTTGTTGCATGCTGATTTTTCCTCGTGAAACTTGTTGCATGTTGATTTTTCTCTTCGTGACTATCGATGAACTGACTTTTATGACTGTCTATGTCCTGATGTGTCGATCTTATGACTGTCGACGTTCTGACGGGTAGTAGCGATTGTGACTGTCGATTTTCTGACGTGCCGATGTCCTGACGGTTAGTGGTCCGGACAAATTTTTCTCGATGTTACGACAGATTTTGTCGACGTCCTGATGGTGGTGGTCCTGACGGTGGTGGTCCTGACACCTTCCCGAAACTTCTACATTGATTTTTCTAGTCGTGAAACTGATTTTGTTCATGTATCTTGTTGCGAGCTGATTTTTGTTCTTGGAAATTGCAACGTGCTGATTTATTGTTCGTGAAAATGATTTTGTTCATGGAACTTGTTGCGTGGTGTTTTTGTTCGTTGAACTTGTTGTGTGCTGTTTTTTGTTCGTACAACTTGTTGCATGTTGATTTTTCTCATTGTGAAGCTTATACATTCATTTTTCTCTTCGTGAACCTGATTTTGTTCATGGAAATTGTTGCGTGCTGATTTTTGTTCGTAGAAATTGTTGCGTGCTGATTTTGTTCGCGAAACTTGTTACATATTGATTTTTATCTTCGTGAAACTTGTATATTGTTTTTTCTCCTCGTGAAACATGTATATTGTTATTCTCCTCGTGAAAATGATTTTTTCATGGAGCTTATTGCGTGCTGATTTTATTTTTTAAAGCTAGAAATCCAATGTCGTTCATATAAATAATTCATTCAAGCTCTCACCGTTTTTAAGGATTCAGGCTTTTTCTTACACGCTATTAGGTTAGGTTAACCTAACCTAACTTACACAAGAGCGCCCCTCGGGGGTTTGGAGACTGTATCAAGCGTGACGAAACCTAAACCACACATACACAAGGTAGGTTAGGTTAAGTTAGGTGACGCATCAACTAACCTAACTTGATCTAACCTACCATGTGAGAATTAGGTGTAGGTTTCGTAACGCTCAGTACAGACCCCAAAACCCATAAGGGGCACTGGCTAGTGTGGTGAAGTTGACATAACCTATTAACACGTAAGAAAAAGACCAATGCCTTAAAAACGGTGCAGGTTTGCATGACATACCCTTATGAACCACATTGTTTTTCTAGCTGTTAAAAAAATCAGCACGCAGAAAGTTCCATGAACAAAAATCAGTTTCCCCGGGAGAAAAAACAATTTATAAATTTCACAAAGAGAAAAAAAGAGTATAAATTTCACGATGAGAGAAATCAACATGCAACAAGTTTTATGAACAAAAAACAGCACACAACAAGTTCCACGGACAAAAGTCAGCACGCAAAAAGTTTCATGAACAAAATCAGTTTCACGAGGGAAAAAATCAAAGTACAAGTTTCACGAAGAGAAAAACCAACATGCCACAAGTTCCAAGAACAAAAACCAGAATGCAGTAAGTTCCATTAACAAAATCAGTTTGACGAGGAGAAAAATAAATGTATACGTTTCATGATGAGTAAAATCAACATGCAACACGAGAAAAATGCAGCACGCAACAAGTTCCAGCAACAAAAGTCAGCACGCAATAGGTTCCATGAACAAAATCAGTTTCACGAGGATAAAGATCAATGTACAAGTTTCATGAAGAGAAAAACCAACATGCAACAACTTTCACGAGTAAAAGCCAGCCACGCAACAAGTTCCAGGAACAAAAGTCAGCAAGCAATAGGTTCCATGAACAAAATCAGTTTCAGGAGGAGAAAAACCAATGTACAAGTTTCACGAAGAGAAAAATCAACATGCAACAAGTTTCATGAACAAAAAATCAGCACGCAATAAGTCCTATGGACCAAAAATCCGATTTATGAACAAACAATCAGCACGTAGCAAGTTCTACCAACAAAAAATGAGCACGCAACAAGTTCCATGAACAAAATCGTTTTCACGAGGAGAATAATCAATGCACAAGTTTCACGAAGAGAAAAATCAACATGCAACAAGTGTCACGATCAATAATGCTCAAGCAACAAGTTCCAAGAACAAAAATCAGCACACAACAAGTTCCATGTTCAAAATCAGATCCACAAGGAGAAAAATTAATGTGGAAGTTTCACGAAGAGTAAAATCAAGATGCAATAAGTTTCACAAACCAAATTCAGCACGCAATAAGTTCCATGAACAAAGTCAGTTTCACGAGGAGAAAGATCAATGTACAAATTTCACGAAGAGAAAAACAAACATGCAACAATTTTCACGAGCAAAAGTCAGCCACTCAACAAGTTCAGGGAACAAAAGTCAGCAAGCCATAGGTTCCATGAACAAAATCAGTTTCGGGAGGAGAAAAATCAATGTACAAGTTTCACGAAGAGAAAAATCAACATTCCACAAGATTCATGAACAAAAAATCAGCACGCAATAAGTCCTATGGACGAAAAATCCGATTTATGAACAAACAATCAGCACGTAGCAAGTTCTACCAACAAAAAATGAGCACGCAAAAAGTTCCATGAACAAAATCGTTTTCACGAGGAGAATAATCAATGCACAAGTTTCACGAAGAGAAAAATCAACATGCAACAAGTGTCACGATCAATAATGCTCAAGCAACAAGTTCCAAGAACAAAAATCAGCACACAACAAGTTCCATGTTCTTCACGAGGAGAATTATCAATGTACAAGTTTAACGAAGAGAAAAATCAACATGCAACAAGTTTCACGATCAATAATGCGCAAGCAACAAGTTCCAAGAAAAAAAATCAGCACACAGCAAGTTCCATGTTCAAAATCAGATCAACAAGGAGAAAAATTAATGTGCAAGTTTCACGAAGAGAAAAATCAAGATGCAATAAGTTTCACAAACAAAATTCAGCACGCAATAAGTTCCATGAACAAAATTAATTTCACGAGGAGAAAGATCAATGTACAAGTTACATGAAAAGAAAAACCAACATGCAACAAATTTCACGAGCAAAAGCCAGCCACGCAACAAGTTTCAGGAACAAAAGTCAGCAAGCAATAGGTTCCTTGAACAAGATCAGTTTCACGAGGAGAAAAATTCAATGTACAAGTTTCACGAAGAGAAAATCAACTTGCAACAAGTTTCATGAACAAAAATGAGCATCGCAACAAGTTCTATGGATCAAAAATCCGTTTTACGAGCAAAAAATCAGCATGTAGCAAGTTCCACGAACAAAAAATCAGCACGCAACAAGTTCACGAAGTACAAGTTTCACGAAGAGAAAAATCAACATGCAACAAGTTTCAGGAACAATGATCCGCAAGCAACAAGTTACACGAAAAAAAAATCAGCATACAACAAGTTCCATGTTCAATATCAGTTCCACAGGGAGAAAAACTAATGTGCAAGTTTCACTAAGAGAAAAATCAAGATACAATAAGTTTCACAAACAAAATTCAGCACGCAACAAGTCCCAAGAACAAAATCTGTTTCACGAGGAGAAAAATAAATTTAAAAGTTTCACGAAGAGGAAAATCAACATTCAACAAGGTTCACGAACAAAAATCACCACTCAACAGGTTTTATGAAGTTTTAAGAAGTCAATAAAAATCAATGTACAAGTTTTACGAAGAGAAAAATCAACTGCAACAAGTTTCATGAACAAAAATCAGCCCGTAACAAGTTCCATGAACAAAACACCAGCACGCAACAAGTTCCAAGAACACAATCAGTTTCACGAGGAGAAAAATCAATGTACAAGTTTCATGAAGAGAAAAATCAACACGCAACAAGTTTCACGAGCAAAAATCAGCACGTGGGAAGTTCCACGAACGAAAATCAGCATGCGCCAAGTTCCACGAACAAAATCAGTTTCACGAGGAAAAATTAATGTACAAGTTTCCCAAAGAGAAAATCAAGACGCAATAAGTTTCACGAACTGAATTCAGCACGCAACAGTTTCCAAGAGCAAAAATTAGTTTCACGAAGAGTAAAATCAATGTACAAGCTTCACGAAGAGGAAAATCAACATTCAAAAAGGTTCACGAACAAAAATTAGCACGCAACAGGTTCCACGAACAAAAATCAACACGCAACAGGTTCCATTTTCAAAATCAGTTCCACGAGGAGAAAAATCAATGTACAAGTTTCACGAAGAGAAAAATCAAGATGCAACAAGTTTCACAAACAAACATCCGCACGCAACAAGTTCCAAGAACAAAAATCAGCCCACAAGAAGTTCCATACCCATTTCACGAGGGGAAAATCAATGTACAAGTTTTACGAAGAGAAAAAACAACTGCAACAAGTTTCATGTTCAAAACATAAGCACGCAGCAAGTTCCATGAACAAAAAATAAGCATGCAACGAGTTCCATGAGCAGAATCAGTTTCACGAGGATAAGAATCAATTCAAAAGTTTCACAAAGAGAAAAATCAACATGCAGCAAATTTCACCAACACAACTGAGCACGCAACAAGTTCTACGAACAAAAATCAGTACGCAACAAGTTCCATGAACAAAATCAGTTTCACGAGGAGAAAAATCAATGTTCAAGTTTCACGAAGAGAAAAATCAACATGAAAAAAGCTTCAGGAACAAAAAATCAGCACGTAACACGTTACATGAACAAAAAACTAACACGCAACAAGTTCCAAGAACAAAATCAACTTCACGAGGAGAAAAATCAATGTATAAGGTTCACGAAGAGAAAAATAAACATGCAACAAGTTTCAAGAACCAAAATCAGCAACCAATAGGTTCCATGAACAAAATCAGTTTCACGAGGAGAAAAATCAATGTAAAAGTTCCAAAAGGAGAAAAATCAACATGCAACAAGTTTTACGAACAAAAATGAACACGTAGCAATTTCAACGAACAAAAAATCAGCACGCAAGAAGTTCCATGAACAAAATCAGTTTCACAAGGATAAGAAAATCAGTGTACAAGTTTCACGAAGAGAAAAATCAACGTGCAACAAGTTTCAAGAACAAAAATCAGCACACAACAAGTTCCATGTTCAAAATCATATCCACAAGGAGATAAATTAATGTGCAAGTTTCACGAAGAGAAAAATCAAGATGCAATAAATTTCAGAAACAAAATTCAGCACGCAATAAGTTCCAGTTTCACGAGGATAAAGATCAATGTACAAGTTTCATTAAAAGAAAAACCAACAAGCAAAAACTTTCACGAGCAAAAGTCAGCCACGCAACAAGTTCCAGGAACAAAAGTCAGCAAGCAATAGGTTCCACGAACAATATCAGTTTCACGA
Organism: Artemia sp. Qi Xiang Cuo; assembly: GCF_049724085.1. Lineage (NCBI taxonomy): Eukaryota > Metazoa > Arthropoda > Branchiopoda > Anostraca > Artemiidae > Artemia > Artemia sp. Qi Xiang Cuo. Next base: position 65,053,685 of record NC_142794.1, read on the forward strand.
GGAGAAAAATCATTGTACAAGTTTCACGAAGAGAAAATAAACATGCAACAAGTTTCATGAACAAAAATGAGCACACAACAAGTTCTATGGATCACAAATCCATTTTAAGAACAAAAAATCAGCACGTAGCAAGTTCCACCAACAAAAATCAGCATGCAACAAGTTCCATGAACAAAATCATTTTCACGAGGAGAAAAATCAATGTACAAGTTTCACGAAGAGAAAATAAACATGCAAAAAGCTTCATGAACAAAAATGAGCACACAACAAGTTCTATGGATCACAAATCCATTTTAAGAACAAAAAATCAGCACGTAGCAAGTTCCACCAACAAAAAATCATCACGCAACAAGTTTAACGAAGAGGAAAATCAACATTCAACAAGGTTCACGAACAAAACTCAGCACTCAACAGGTTTTACGAAGTTTTAAGAAGTCAATAAAAGTCAATGTACAAGTTTTACGAAGAGAAAAATCAACTGCAACAAGTTTCAGGAATCAAAGATCAGCAAGAACAAAATCACTTTCACGAGGAGAAAAGTCAATGTACAAGTTTAACGAAGAGAAAATTCAACACGCAAAAAGTTTCATGAGCAAAAATCAGCATGCAATAAGTTCCACGAACAAAACCAGCGTGCGACAAGTCCCATGAATAAAATCAGTTTCACGAGGAAAAATTAATGTACAAGTTTCCCAAAGAGAAAATCAAGACGCAATGAGTTTCACAAACAAAATTCAACACGCAACAAGTTCTACGAACAAAAATTAGTTTCACGAGGAGAACAATAAAAGTACAAGTTTCACGAAGAGGAAAATCAACATTCAAAAAGGTTCACGAACAAAAATTACCACGCAACAGGTTCCATTTTCAAAATCAGGTCCACGAGGAGAAAAATCAATGTACAAGTTTCACGAAGAGAAAAATCAATATGCAACAAGTTTCACAAAAAAACCTCAGCACGCAACAAGTTCCACGAACAAAAATTAGTCCACAAGAAGTTCCATACCCATTTCACGAGGGGAAAAATCAATGTACAAGTTTTACGAAGAGAAAAAACAACTGCAACAAGTTTCTTGTTCAAAATATAAGCACGCAACGAGTTCCAAGAACAAAAATCAGCACGCAACGAGTTCCATGAGCAGAATCAGTTTCAAAAGGACAAGAATCAATTCGAAAGTTTCACAAAGAGAAAAATCAACATGTAGCAAGTTTCACGAACACACCTGAGGACGCAACAAGTTCTACGAACAAAAATCAGCAAGCAACAAGTTCCATGAACAAAATCAGTTTCACAAGGAGAAAAATTAATTTTAAAGTTTCACGAAGAGAAAAATCAACATGCAACAAGTTTCAGGAACAAAAAATCAGCACGTAACAAGTTACATGAAGAAAAAATTAACCCGCAACAAGTTCCAAGAACCAAATCAATTTCACGAGAAGAAAAACCAATGTACAAATTTCACAAAGAGAAAAATCAACATGCAACAAGTTTCACGAGCAAAAATCAGCACGCAACAAGCTCAACAAACAAAAATCAGTATGCGACAAAAAATCAGTTTCACGAGGAGAAAAATCAATGTATAAGGTTCGCGAAAAGAAAATTCAACATGCAACAAGTTTCAAGAACAAAAATCCGCACGCACCGAGTTTTATGAGCAAAATCAGTATCACAAGGAGAAAAATCAATGTTCAAGTTTCGCGAAGAAAAAAATTAATATGCAACAAGTTTTACGAACAAAAAACAGCACGTAGCAAATTCCATGAACAAAAAATCAGCGCGCAACAAGTTCCATGAAAAAAATTAGTTTCAAGAGAAGAAAAAATCAATGTACAAATTTCACGAAGAAGAAAAAATACACATGCAACATGCAAGTGTCACGAAAAAAAATTAGCCTGCAACAAATTCCACAAACAAAAATCAGCACGCAACAAGTTCCAGGAACAAAATCAGTTTCACGAGATGAAACATCAATGTACAAGTTTCACGAGAGAAAAATCAACATCCAACATCACAAATAAAAAATCAGCACGCAGCAAGTTCCACGAAAAACGAAACCAGCATTCAACAAGTTCCATGAACGAAATCAGTTTCACGAGGAGGAAACAAAAATCAGCATGCACAAATGTACAAAGTTCCACGAACAAAATCAACACGCAACAAGTTCCAGGGACAAAGCCAGTTTCACGAAGTGAAAAATCTATGTACAAGTTTCGCGAAGAGGAAAATCAACAAGCAACATCACAAATAAGAAATCAGCAAGCAGCAAGTTAAACAAAAAAAATATCCCCACACAACAAGTTCCAAGAACAAAATAAGTGTCACGAGGAGCAAAATCAATGTACAAGTTTAACGAACAGAAAAATCAACATGCAGCAAGTTTCACGAATAAAAATCAACACGCAACAACTTCGATGAACAAAAATCAGCACACAACAAATTCCATGAACAATATCAGTTTCACGAGGTGAAAAATCAATTTACAATTTTCACGAAGAGAAAAATCAACCTGCAACAAGTTTCATGAACAAAAATCAGCACGCAACAAGTTCCATGAACAAAATCAGTTTCACGAACAAAAAATCAGCACGCAGCAAGTTAGACGAACAAAAAACCAGCATGCAACAAGTTACATGAGCAAAATCAGTTTCACGAGAAAAAAAATCAATGTACAAGCTTCGCGAAGAGAATCATCGTGTTAGGCTTGTCAATCAATATACAAGCTCCATGAACAAAATCAGGACGCAACAAGTTCCATGAACAAAATCAGTTTCACGAATAAAAATCAGCATGCAGCAAGTTACACGAACAAAAAATCCAGCAGGCAACAAGTTCCATGAACAAAATCAGTTTCACGAGGAGAAAATAAAAATCAGCATGCAACAAGTTTCTTGAAGAAAATCAGCACGCAACAAGTTCCACGAAAAAAATCAGTTTCACGAGGAGAAAAATCAATGTATAAGTTTCATGAAGAGAAAAATCAACATGCAGCAAGTTTCACGAACAAAAATCAGCCCGCAAGAAATTCCATGAACAAAAATCAGCACACAACAAATTCCATGAACAAAATCAGTTTCACGAGGTGAAAAAGCACAGTACAAGTTTCATGAAGAGAAAAATCAACATGCAACAAGTTTCACGAACAAAAATAAGTACACAACAACTTCAATGAACAAAAATCAGCACACAACAAATTTCACGAACAAAATCAGTTTCAAGAGGTGAAACAAGCTGGAACAAGTTCCGAGAACAAAAATCAGCACACAACAAGTTCCGTGTTCAAAATCAGATCCACAAGGAGAAAAATTAATGTGGAAGTTTCACGAAGAGAGAAATCAAGATGCAATAAGTTTCACAAACCAAATTCAGCACGCAATAAGTTCCATGAACAAAGTCAGTTTCACGAGGAGAAAGATCAATGTACAAATTTCATGAAGAGAAAAACAAACATGCAACAATTTTCACGAGCAAAAGTCAGCCACTCAACAAGTTCAGGGAACAAAAGTCAGCAAGTTCCATGAACAAAATCAGTTTCGGGAGGAGAAAAATCAATGTACAAGTTTCACGAAGAGAAAAATCAACATGCAACAAGTTTCATGAACAAAAAATCAGCACGCAATAAGTCCTATGGACGAAAAATCCGATTTATGAACAAACAATCAGCACGTAGCAAGTTCTACCAACAAAAAATGAGCACGCAAAAAGTTCCATGAACAAAATCGTTTTCACGAGGAGAATAATCAATGCACAAGTTTCACGAAGAGAAAAATCAACATGCAACAAGTGTCACGATCAATAATGCTCAAGCAACAAGTTCTAAGAACAAAAATCAGCACACAACAAGTTCCATGTTCAAAATCAGATCCACAAGGAGAAAAATTAATGTGGAAGTTTCACGAAGAGAGAAATCAAGATGCAATAAGTTTCACAAACCAAATTCAGCACGCAATAAGTTCCATGAACAAAGTCAGTTTCACGAGGAGAAAGATCAATGTACAAATTTCATGAAGAGAAAAACAAACATGCAACAATTTTCACGAGCAAAAGTCAGCCACTCAACAAGTTCAGGGAACAAAAGTCAGCAAGTTCCATGAACAAAATCAGTTTCGGGAGGAGAAAAATCAATGTACAAGTTTCACGAAGAGAAAAATCAACCTTCGAAAAGTTTCATGAAGAAAATATCAGAACGCAAAAAGTTCTATGAATCAAAAATCCGTTTCATGAGCAAACAATCAGCACGTAACAAGTTCGACCAACAAAAAATCAGCACACAACATGTTCCATGAACAAAATCATTTTCACGAGGAGAATTATCAATGTACAAGTTTAACGAAGAGAAAAATCAACATGCAACAAGTTTCACGATCAATAATGCGCAAGCAACAAGTTCCAAGAAAAAAAAATCAGCACACAGCAAGTTCCATGTTCAAAATCAGATCAACAAGGAGAAAAATTAATGTGCAAGTTTCACGAAGAGAAAAATCAAGATGCAATAAGCTCCACAAACAAAAATCAGCACGCAATAAGTTCCATGAACGAAATCAGTTTCACGAGGAGAAAAATCAATGTAAAAGTTTCATGAAGAGAAAAATCAACATGCAACAAATTTCACGAGCAAAAGCCAGCCACGCAACAAGTTCCAGGAACAAAAGTCAGCAAGCAATAGGTTCCTTGAACAATATCAGTTTCACGAGGAGAAAAATCAATGTACAAGTTTCACGAAGAGAAAATAAACATGCAACAAGTTTCATGAACAAAAATGAGCACGCAACAAGTTCTATGGATCAAAAATCCGTTTTACGAGCAAAAAATCAGCATGTAGCAAGTTCCACGAACAAAAAATCAGCAGGCAACAAGTTCACGAAGTACAAGTTTCACGAAGAGAAAAATCAACATGCAACAAGTTTCACGAACAATGATCCGCAAGCAACAAGTTACACGAAAAAAAAAATCAGCACACAACAAGTTCCATGTTCAATATCAGTTCCACAGGGAGAAAAACTAATGTGCAAGTTTCACTAAGAGAAAAATCAAGATACAATAAGTTTCACAAACAAAATTCAGCACGCAACAAGTCCCAAGAACAAAATCTGTTTCACGAGGAGAAAAATAAATTTAAAAGTTTCACGAAGAGGAAAATCAACATTCAACAAGGTTCACGAACAAAAATCACCACTCAACAGGTTTTATGAAGTTTTAAGAAGTCAATAAAAATCAATGTACAAGTTTTACGAAGAGAAAAATCAACTGCAACAAGTTTCATGAACAAAAATCAGCCCGTAACAAGTTCCATGAACAAAACACCAGCACGCAACAAGTTCCACGAACAAAATCAGTTCCACAAGGAGAAAAATCAATGTACAAGTTTGACGAAGAGAAAAATCAACACGCAACAAGTTTCACGAACAAAAAATCAGCGCACAACAATTTCCACGAACAAAAATCAACATGCAACAAGTTCCACGAAAAAAATCAGTTTCACGAGGAGAAAAATCAATGTATAAGTTTCCCAAAGAGAAAATCAAGACGCAATAAGTTTCACGAACTGAATTCAGCACGCAACAGTTTCCAAGAGCAAAAATTAGTTTCACGAAGAGTAAAATCAATGTACAAGCTTCACGAAGAGGAAAATCAACATTCAAAAAGGTTCACGAACAAAAATTAGCACGCAACAGGTTCCACGAACAAAAATCAACACGCAACAGGTTCCATTTTCAAAATCAGTTCCACGAGGAGAAAAATCAATGTACAAGTTTCACGAAGAGAAAAATCAAGATGCAACAAGTTTCACAAACAAACATCCGCACGCAACAAGTTCCAAGAACAAAAATCAGCCCACAAGAAGTTCCATACCCATTTCACGAGGGGAAAATCAATGTACAAGTTTTACGAAGAGAAAAAACAACTGCAACAAGTTTCATGTTCAAAACATAAGCACGCAGCAAGTTCCATGAACAAAAAATAAGCATGCAACGAGTTCCATGAGCAGAATCAGTTTCACGAGGATAAGAATCAATTCAAAAGTTTCACAAAGAGAAAAATCAACATGCAGCAAATTTCACCAACACAACTGAGCACGCAACAAGTTCTACGAACAAAAATCAGTACGCTACATGTTCGTTGAACAAAATCAGCTTCACGAGGAGAAAAATCAATGTTCAAGTTTCACGAAGAGAAAAACCAACATGAAAAAAGCTTCAGGAACAAAAAATCAGCACGTAACACGTTACATGAACAAAAACTAACACGCAACAAGTTCCAAGAACAAAATCAACTTCACGAGGAGAAAAATCAATGTATAAGGTTCACGAAGAGAAAAATAAACATGCAACAAGTTTCAAGAACCAAAATCAGCAACCAATAGGTTCCATGAACAAAATCAGTTTCACGAGGAGAAAAATCAATGTAAAAGTTTCACAAAGAGAAAAATCAACATGCAACAAGTTTCATGAACAAAAATCAGCACGTAGCAAGTTCCACCAACAAAAAATTAGCACGCAACAAGTTCCATGAACAAAATCAATTTCACGATGAGAATAATCAATGTACAAGTTTCACGAAGAGAAAAATCAACGTGCAACAAGTTTCAAGAACAAAAATCAGCACACAACAAGTTCCATGTTCAAAATCATATCCACAAGGAGATAAATTAATGTGCAAGTTTCACGAAGAGAAAAATCAAGATGCAATAAATTTCAGAAACAAAATTCAGCACGCAATAAGTTCCAGTTTCACGAGGATAAAGATCAATGTACAAGTTTCATTAAAAGAAAAACCAACAAGCAAAAACTTTCACGAGCAAAAGTCAGCCACGCAACAAGTTCCAGGAACAAAAGTCAGCAAGCAATAGGTTCCACGAACAATATCAGTTTCACGAGGAGAAAAATCATTGTACAAGTTTCACGAAGAGAAAATAAACATGCAACAAGTTTCACGAACAAAAATGAGCACACAACAAGTTCTATGGATCACAAATCCATTTTAAGAACAAAAAATCAGCACGTAGCAAGTTCCACCAACAAAAATAAGCATGCAACAAGTTCCATGAACAAAATTAGTTTTACGATGAGAAAAATCAATGTACAAGTTTCACGAAGAGAAAAATCAACATGCTACAAGTTTCACGAACAAAAATCAGCACGCAACAAGTTCCATGGAACACAAATCTATTTTAAGAACAAAAAATCAGCACGTAGCAAGTTCCACCAACAAAAAATCATCACGCAACAAGTTTAACGAAGAGGAAAATCAACATTCAACAAGGTTCACGAACAAAACTCAGCACTCAACAGGTTTTACGAAGTTTTAAGAAGTCAATAAAAGTCAATGTACAAGTTTTACGAAGAGAAAAATCAACTGCAACAAGTTTCAGGAATCAAAGATCAGCAAGAACACAATCAGTTTCACGAGGAGAAAAATCACTGTACAAGTTTCATGAAGAGAAAAATCAGCACGCAAAAAGTTTCACAAACAAAAATCAGCACTCAACAAGTTCCACTAACGAAAATCAGCATGCAACAAGTTCCATGAACAAAATAAGTTTCACGAGGAGAAAAATTAATGTACAAGTTTCCCAAAGAGAAAATCAAGACGCAATAAGTTTCACAAACAAAATTCAACACGCAACAAGTTCTACGAACAAAAATTAGTTTCACGAGGAGAAAAATCAATGTACAAGTTTCACGAAGAGGAAAATCAACATTCAAAAAGGTTCACGAACAAAAATTACCACGCAACAGGTTCCATTTTCAAAATCAGGTCCACGAGGAGAAAAATCAATGTACAAGTTTCACGAAGAGAAAAATCAATATGCAACAAGTTTCACAAATAAACCTCAGCACGCAACAAGTTCCACGAACAAAAATTAGTCCACAAGAAGTTCCATACCCATTTCACGAGGGGAAAAATCAATGTACAAGTTTTACGAAGAGAAAAAACAACTGCAACAAGTTTCTTGTTCAAAATATAAGCACGCAACGAGTTCCAAGAACAAAAATCAGCACGCAACGAGTTCCATGAGCAGAATCAGTTTCAAAAGGACAAGAATCAATTCGAAAGTTTCACAAAGAGAAAAATCAACATGTAGCAAGTTTCACGAACACACCTGAGGACGCAACAAGTTCTACGAACAAAAATCAGCACGCAACAAGTTCCATGAACAAAATCAGTTTCACAAGGAGAAAAATTAATTTTAAAGTTTCACGAAGAGAAAAATCAACACGCAACAAAAATCAGCACACAACAAATTTCACGAACAAAATCAGTTTCACGAGGTGAAAAATCAATGTAAAAGTTTCAAGAAGAGAAAAATCAATATGCAATAAGTTTCATGAACAAAAATCAGCACGCAGCAAGTTCCATGAACAAAATCAGTTTCACGAACAAAAAATCAGCACACAGCAAGTTCCACAAACAAAAAATCAGCATGCAACAACTTTCATGAGCAAAATCAGTTTCACGAGGAGAAAAATCAATGTAAAAGCTTGCAAGTTGCAAAAGCTTGCAAAAATCAATGCAACATCACAAATAAAAAATCATCACACAGCAAGTTAAACAAAACAAAATCCGCACGCAACAAGTTCCATGAACAAAATCAGCTTCAAGAGGAAAAAATCACTGTACAAGTTTCACGAAGAGAAAAATCAACATGCAGCAAGTTTCACGAACAAAAATCAGCCCGCAACAACTTCCATGAACAAAAATCAGCACACAATAAATTCCATGAACAAAATCAGTTTCACGAGGTGAAAAATCAATGCACAAGTTTCAAGAAGAGAAAAAACAACATGAAATAAGTTTTATGAACAAAAATTAGCACGCAACAAGTTCCATAAACAAAACCAGTTTCACGAACAAAAAATCAGCACACATGAAGTTCCAAGAACAAAAAATCAGAATGCAACAAGCTTCATGAACAAAATCAGTTTCACGAGGAGACGCAACAAGTTTCACGAACAAAAATCAGCACGTAACAATTTCCACGAACAAGAATCAACAAGCAACAAGTTCCATGTTCAAAATCAGTTCTACGAGGAGAAAAATCATTATACAAGTTTCAAGAAGAGAAAAATCAACATGCAACAAGTTTCAGGAACAAAAAATCAGCACGTAACAAGTTACATGAACAAAAAATTAACACGCAACAAGTTCCAAGAACCAAATCAATTTCACGAGAATAAAGACCAATGTACAAATTTCACAAAGAGAAAAATCAACATGTTACAAGTTTCACGAGCAAAAATCAGCACGCAACAAGCTCAACAAACAAAAATCAGTATGCGATTTCACGAGGAGAAAAATCAATGTATAAGGTTCGCGAAGAGAAAATTCAACATGCAACAAGTTTCAAGAACAAAAATCAGCACGCAACGAGTTTTATGAGCAAAATCAGTATCACGAGGAGAAAAATCAATGTTCAAGTTTCGCGAAGAAAAAAATTAATATGCAACAAGTTTTACGAACAAAAAAACAGCACGTAGCAAATTCCATGAACAAAAAATCAGCACGCAACAAGTTCCATGAAAAAAATTAGTTTCAAGAGAAGAAAAAATCAATGTACAAATTTCCCGAAGAAGAAAAAATCAACATGCAACATGCTAGTGTCACGAAAAAAATTAGCCTGCAACAAATTCCACAAACAAAAATCAGCATGCAACAAGTTCCAGGAACAAAATCAGTTTCACGAGATGAAACATCAATGTACAAGTTTCACGAGAGAAAAATCAACATGCAACATCACAAATAAAAAATCAGCATTCAGCAAGTTCCACGAAAAACAAAACCAGTATGCAACAAGTTCCATGAACAAAATCAGTTTCATGAGGAGGAAACAAAAATCAGCATGCACAAATGTACAAAATTCCACGAACAAAATCAACACGCAACAAGTTCCAGGGACAAAGTCAGTTTCACGAAGTGAAAAATCTATGTACAAGTTTCACGAAGAGGAAAAGCAACAAGCAACATCACAAATAAGAAATCAGCAAGCAGCAAGTTAAACAAAAAAACATCCCCACACAACAAGTTCCAAGAACAAAATAAGTTTCACGAGGAGCAAAATCAATGTACAAGTTTCACGAACAGAAGAATCAACATGCAGCAAGTTTCACAAATAAAAATCAACACGCAACAACTTTGATGAACAAAAATCAGCACACAAAAAATTCCATGAACAATATCAGTTTCACGAGGTGAAAAATCAATTTACAATTTTCACGAAGAGAAAAATCAACCTGCAACAAGTTTCATGAACAAAAATCAGCACGCAACAAGTTCCATGAACAAAATCAGTTTCACGAACAAAAAATCAGCACGCAGCAAGTTAGACGAACAAAAAACCAGCATGCAACAAGTTACATGAGCAAAATCAGTTTCACGAAAAAAAAAATCAATGTACAAGCTTCGCGAAGAGAATCATCGTGTTAGGCTTGTCAATCAATATACAAGCTCCATGAACAAAATCAGGACGCAATAAGTTCCATGAACAAAATCAGTTTCACGAATAAAAATCAGCAAGCAGCAAGTTCCACGAACAAAAAAACCAGCAGGCAACAAGTTCCATGAACAAAATCAGTTTCCGGAGGAGAAAATAAAAATCAGCATGCAACAAGTTCCATGAAGAAAATCAGCACGCAACAAGTTCCAGGGACAAAATCAGTTTCACGAGGGGAAAAATCATTGTACAAGTTTAATGAAGAGAGAAATCAACATGCAACAAGTTTCACGAACACAAATCAGCCCGCAACAACTTCCATGAAAAAAAATCAGCACACAACAAATTCCATGAACAAAATCAGTTTCACGAGGTGAAAAATCACAGTACAAGTTTCACGAAGAGAAAAATCAACATGCAATAAGTTTCATGAACAAAAATAAGTACGAAACAACTTCCATGAACAAAAATCAGCACACAACAAATTCCACGAACAAAATCAGTTTCACGAGGTGAAAAATCAATGTAAGAGTTTCAAGAAGAGAAAAATCACCATGCAATAAGTTTCATGAACAAAAATCAGCAAGCAACAAGTTCCATGAACAAAATTAGTTTCACGAACAAAAAATCAGCACACAGCAAGTTCCACAAACAAAAAATCAGCATGCAACAACTTTCATGAGCAAAATCAGTTTCACAAGGAGAAAAATCAATGGAAAAGCTTGCAAGTTGCAAAAGCTTGCAAAAAGCAATGCAACATCACAAATAAAAAATCACCACACAGCAAGTTAAACAAAACAAAATCCGCACGCAACAAGTTCCATGAACAAAATCAGTTTCAAGAGGAAAAAAAATCACTGTACAAGTTTCACGAAGAGAAAAATCCACATGCAGCAAGTTTCACGAACAAAAATCAATCCGCAACAACTTCCATGAACAAAAATCAGCACACAATAAATTCCATGAACAAAATCAGTTTCACGAGGTGAAAAATCAATGCACAAGTTTCAAGAAGAGAAAAATCAACATGCAATAAGTTTCATGAACAAAAATTGGCACGCAACAAGTTCCATAAACAAAACCAGTTTCACGAACAAAAAATCAGCACACAGCAAGTTCCAAGAACAAAAAATAAGAATGCAACAAGCTTCATGAGCAAAATCAGTTTCACGAGGAGACGCAACAAGTTTCACGAACAAAAATCAGCACGTAACAATTTCCACCAACAAGAATCAACAAGCAACAAATTCCATGTTCAAATCAGTTCCACGAGGAGAAAAATCATTATACAAGTTTCAAGAAGAGGAAAATCAAGATGCAAAAAGTTTCAGAAACAAAAATCAGCACGCAACAAGTTCCACGAACAAAAATCAGCACGCAAGAAGTTCCATAAACAAAATAAGTTTCACGAGGAGAAAAATCAGTGTACAAATTTCACGAAGAGAAAAATAAAAGTGCAACAAGTTTCACGAACAAAAAATCAGCACGCAGCAAGTTCCACGAACAAAAAATAGGCACACAACAAGTTCGATGAACAGAATTAGTTTCACGAGGACAAAAATCAATTCACTAGTTTCATGAAGAGAAAAATCAACATGCAGCAAGTTTCACGCACAAAACTCAGCACGCAACAACTTCTACGAACAAAAAATCAGCACACAACAAGTTCTATGAACAACATCAGTTTCAAGAGAAGAAAAATCAATGTACAACTTTCACAAAGAGAAAAAATTAACATGAAACATTTTTCACGAACAAAAATCAGCACGCAACAAGTTCCAGGGTGTCATTGGGGGCGGGTACATTGTGACACGATGGGCTCAATTGCTTAGAGTCATTAGAAGAATCGCTAATGGGAATTTTTTCATCAAGTATAAACGATCGATTCTAGTGTAAACGAATATTTTTGCAGGAAAATGCCCCGAAAAATGCCATATGTGTGATAATGCCTGCTTGATGGTGCCGCGTGTCAGCCATTGAGTGTCACAGGCTGGGAATTGCCATGGAACATCTCAATTTTGCAATGAAATGGCAAGTTTTTCGCTGTTCAAATCAAAACAATGGTTACTTTTAGTTTATAAATTTATTTTTGAGGTTGAAAAACCCTTAGGTTTTATAATCTGCGCCAGAGGGTGTCATCGGGGCGGGTACATTGTGCCACGCTGACCTCAATTGCCAGGAGTCATCAGAGGAAACGCTAATGGAGGATTTTTCATTAAGTTTAAACAATCAATTCTAGTGTAAACGAATAATTTTGAACGAAAATACCCCGAAAATGCCATGTGTGATAATGCTTGCTAGAGGGTGCCGTGTCAGCCATTCAGGGTCACAGGCTGGAGTGTAAAATTCTGTGTAGGAAGAAGAAAATAAAGACTTTTGAACGTATATGAAGGCGTACCATATTCTAACCTTAATGATAATCTCGCTTTTATTTCATCTCCAATAGCACATTCAAGTCCCAATAGAGTAAAAGACTCTATAAGTAAAAAATTCATTAAGATCAACCTCCAATGTCATCTGATAATACTCTCTAAGGCATTTCTTAACACGCAGATGTACTTCAAATGTAACCAAATTCTAATAATCGGTTTTCCACCTGTCTGTCAGTTATTGCAGCCATATGGGAACACGCAATCCATTTAATTATTCTAGTATGCGAGACAGTGAATTACCCGACTGGGAAACACCTTATCATGCACAAAGTATTACCCGAATCAAAATATAAGAAAGGCTTTCATAGTCAACCTGGTTAGCGCTCCATTCCATTGAGGGGAAATCACTTTCGAATCCTTATGTGGACATAAAATCTTTGGAATATAAAGGTTCCCTGAAAAAAACGTCTTGAAAGAAAATAATATCTAAAAAACGCCCTGAAAGAAAATGAAACCCTGAAGAAAAAAAAACGTCTTAAAACAAAAAACAAATCCCGAAGAAAAAAAAATCTCTTAAAATATTATGTAGCATCCACGTGTATGTCCTCTTCAATTACAAGCGAGGATTCCCCGCGGGCCCTGAAGAAACAAGTCACGAGTGAATGCGTAATCCTTGACACTGGTATACATTCCCTAGTTAATAAAATCTAAAAAACTTATGAAGAAAAGTCTTGAAGAAAAATGTCTTTAAAAAACACCTTGAATTGTTTTGAAACGTCTTGAAGAAAGTCTTAAAAATGTCTTGAAACATCTTGAAATGTCTTGAACCGTCTTGAAACAACTACTTGAATAAAAATGTTTGAATAAAACTCCCCCTCTCTACTTGTGGGCCTTAACACGTCCTATTATGTAACACCCCAAACCCAATTACGTAACATGCATTTACATCGTTTTAGAAAACATGCCCAATGATGTAACAGACACCTGGCGGCTGTCACGGAATGACGGGATAGGACACCGGTTAAAAGCAGGGATAGGGCACAGGTTAAAAGCTGAGGGCCTTCACTACTGAAAGGATTTTATCCAAACATAAAATCGTCATTGAAAAAGACAAATTCAGAAACTAGGGCTATAATTATGTCATAATTTTAACAGTTTCACAGTCTGTGCAATAAATAACGTCTGGGCTACATTTTGAGGAGCGAGTTTAATTCCGAGGAGAGTTATCACGGTGCGGCCAGAGTAGGTGCCAAAGTTTTAGGGACTGAAGGACTGTGTAATTGGAGGCACCTCATCCCGACATGGCTAGAACTTTTCACCAGCAAAATAGTGACCCCACAGGGAGATAAAGGAAGTAGGTTCTTCTTTTTCCTGGGAAGATTAAGAGTACGTGCGACAAACCTTAGGGTTCCTGAAGTTTTGTTTTAATAAATAAACGATAAAAGTGTACAATTTTGTACTACCGAAAGAAACCAGAAACATCCGTTAAAACTACGCTTATGTAATACCTGGAATATTTTTGAAAATTTTCCCAACCCTGATGAAATTCTCTGGACGTGCTTACAAAAAGACAGTTGCTTTGTTTTATGATGAAAATCGCTTTTTGATGCTATTACACTAATAGCATTAGATTCTACAAACATATTGCTTTGGAGAAACAGAAAGAAAATAAGAGAGAAAAAAGGAACACTTAGGTAAACGGTTTTGTATATCCTAGCAATATACCTGGACGCTTATTGACTAAGAAAATTAAGATGAAATTTAATAAGCAAATACACACCAACAGCAACTGAATCGGACGTCAATTCTTGAAATTCGGTTTATGGAGTTTTTTAGATTAAAAATACATTGAGAATTGGTTGGAAACCGCAGGAAAAGGATAATTTTCTAGTTTTTTAAGCAAGTTGGCATCCTTCTTTAAGAAAAAGTCTAAGTAATGCAATAATTCTGGATCGGAAAATGGTCAGATCTGAGGCTAATGAATGCAATGACACAAATATCTTATCATTTTGCTGCAAGTTTCATCTGCAGGCTTGCCGTAAACAGGGTAGTCACCACGGTCAGTTCTTAAAGTGCTGCAATTGCCCAAATTTACGTGCTAAACAACAATTTTCGGTGTCGTGGCTTGCGCCGCGATACGCACGTGGTCCGTTTAGGTGTACTTAGATTAGTTCGCAGGCGAGTTTTTTAATCTTTTTTAATGTAAAGGAATAAAACTACATCCTGACCTGATCAGAGGGCTGAATGAGAAAATGTACGTGCAAAGGCATATCCCGTATCACGAATGTATTTAGCTTATTGTCATGCATAAAAAATGATTTAAGATATATTTTGATGTGATACACATCATATAATTGCATTTTAAATGTCTGTATTTTCAACTTGGTCATATAAGAAAAAAGTGCTAAATTCAACGTAGCACGCGCTACAGGTGGCAGCCCCGGTCGTAAAATTGTGTTTTAGAGGGAACATATATATTAAAGCTTTGATAAATAACATTTCGTCCTTAAAAGTAAAACTATCAGACTTACATGTTAGGATAAAAATAAGTAGCGATTGTCACCAATGGTCTATAAGTTATGAAAGTTGTATATTGTTTACATAAAAGATTTTTTATTACGGAAAGTGGAATATTTGATTCTGGCTCTCCAAAAAGGCTCGGGGTATTATTAAGGTAAAACTCTCAAGAAATGTTAAGGGGGATGTTAAAAAAACGATGGAAAAATACTATATACTTGCTGCTAGTCAAAAGAGCGTATCAGTTATACTTAAGGAACTGTTAATGGTGTTAAGTTGAAACTTTCAGGGTATTTTGAGAAGGATGTTGAAGAGTGATCGGCAGGCAGCCATCCTCCCTTACCGCATTTATATGCCCCCCTCGACACTGATCCCAATTTTGGAAAAAAATATTTTGCTCAAAATAGTCCAGAGGTCTAAAAATTATGCCTCTGGGGATGTCATGCCCCAAAGGCATATATTATATATATGCTTCGTGCGATATTATATATATGCCCAGAGACAATATATTATAAAATATATTGACGTAACTCAAGACACCAAGATCAACCTTCAACAGCGTTTGAAAGAATCTTGGACCATTACAGCATTTTCAAGAAAGGCAGTAACAGAAGTTCGATTTTGAGGGGATAGGACCTACACATAAACACAACATGAGCTGGCTTAGACCGCGAGAAAGTACAGATTTGCCTTATAGGTGTTGAAGACCGTTCAATTAATTCTAATTTATCCAAGTTAATTGGTATTAACTTTGTATTTTCCTGTGAATGTCATTGGAGAAGAAAAATATATTCTGAACAAAATTAAGCGAATGCAGCAGCGTCATTAGAACTTTTGTCATACACGATTTTCTTACTATTTCTTTTCAGCCTACCGACTTAAAACGTTATCATGACGGAGAGCTCAACAGGGTGCCAAAACCTGTAGATTTAATAAAGTTATTGTCCTCTTCTAATACAAATCTAGAAGCAGTCAAACTTCAAAAATCAATTTCCTTCTATTACCTATTCAGACTGGAAACTTTTCTCCCAAGAGGGGGGGGGGAGGGGCTCTGGTATTTTAAAACTATTTTTATTAATTCAATGTTTTAAACATTAGCTGTGTTTAATTTTAGTGAAAAAGGGGTAATCGGGATTTAAAAGTAGGAAATATTAAGTATTTTATCAAATGGGATTAATATTTTCCCCCTCCCCTTCCCCACCCTCTCCTAGTGAAGCATTCTGTAAAGTCCAGCTAAGTTAAAACAAAATGGTTTGAAAGTTACGTTTTATGCGGTACAAAAGGTTACCTAACAAGATGTATATAATACCTCTAACTTTGTCAGAAGAGCCTCTTTTTCAGTAGCAGCTTGCTGAAACTTTTGTTCCATCTGCGATAGTCTCCTTGTGAGGTCTTGTTGTAGTTTCTCAGCATTTTCATTTTCAGATAGTCGTTGTTTTTCAGTTTCTGCAAGTTTACTTAAAACAGAAGAAAAAATATGAGTATCGAGAAAGTTGGGATAATGAGGAGAAACGCAAGAGTAAAGGAGGCAATGTTGAAAGTGAAACAAGAAAATTATTTCTTTTGTCCTCTGCCTCTCCCTCTCTCTTTTCTCCCTCCCTTAAGGCTAGGTCAGACCGACAAAGTTACGTCTCTCTCTCAAGAAAAGAATCATTGCTCAACTTTCGTCGGCGGCAAGATCAAGCATCGTTGAAGTTGGAGAAGTCCGATATTTTTAGGCCAAGAAAATGTAAATAAGAAGTACCCCCAGCGACTATATATCCTTGTGGCTTCAGATCGTTTGAAGCTAACTAAGCGGCGAATACTATTGCTCTATTGTACACCACAATTTTTAAAACTTACACTTTCAACACATGTCACAAAATCCTAAAAGATAAAAAAAAGAAAATAAAATGATTCAATGGGTCGGATCATCAACAAATTTGAAAATAGTTGAATCTTCCACATCTTGCGAACTAAAAACTGAAACTGTTATATTGTCATTTTTTTTACCGTGATTTCCTTTAACTTATGGATAAATCGTTTTTAAATTTACAAACTTAAAGACTCACTGAAGGGATTTCCTATTCCCCGAAGACGACCGGGGTCTAACAACCGATTCTTTAATTGAAACTTCCTCGCTTTTCTTTAAAATCTGGTTTAAAATTCTTTTGATTAAATAAATGTTAAACTAATTTGCAGAAGTTTATAGCCCTTTAACCATTAAAATCATTGGGCTCTGACAATCTATTCTTATTTGCCTTTTCCTTACCAAAGCAGATATGAAATCAAATTTTTCGTACCCTCAAATACTTTTTTTTCGTTTTAAGAAAGAAGCAAATATAAGCATTAATAGCAAATAATGGGTACACCAGCTAGTAAAAGATGCCAACCCCCCATTGCAAAGATAATCAAAAGTAGAACAGCAAATTTTTACTTATAAGACCTTCTTATGTCTTATAATATAAACGAGATCTTTTCTAATTTTTGCCACAACATTGAATTTGTTGACCCCAAGAAATTTTTAAACGGGGTATCTAAACATTTCACCAAGAAGATGACCATGCTCTAATAATCTTAATTACAAAAGATGCCGACTCCTCTTCGCAAAGACGACCGAGATATAACAGCCAATTATTACGTGCACAACCTTTCCTTGTTTTAAAGCTTGAACCAGATTTTTTTTCTAACGTGCACAATAAGAAGCTGTCCACACCTCAAATCCTTAAAGTGGCATATCACACGAAAGAATTTTTGTACGAAAAAACGAATCTCATATTACTTGATCAACCCATCAAAGACGTCAAATCAGTGTTGGAGAGAAATCTATAATACCGAATGAGTTTTGGGTAAGGGAGGGGAGAAATTCATATCTAATCCCTATTGATTCCCGCGAATATTTCTGTTAGGTGCTGGGGGGGGGGGGGTAATAGTACCCATCCCTATTTCCATTCATATTAACAATTATACCCTTTTCTGCCCACCCAAAATTCTGGAATAAAAATATTAGAATAAAAACTTGTTCAACAAAACTACTGTCCATCGGAAATTTTGACTGTACACTCATATTTTGTCTAAAATTTTAATTACACTTGAACATTTCAATTCTGAAGCAGACGAACTGAAAAAGTGGGACGCCACCAATTAATTTAAAATTATTGATATACACAATTTGGAAGCAAGAAATTGGAGATTTATGGGCCAGTAGCCCACTTCATATCTAGGTTGGGCCTGGGCATGATAATTTCAAAAATCAAGCTTTTTTAAATAAAAGTAAGGAGACACATTAAAACGATTTTATTCTGTATATGAAAGGGGGCTGTCCTCTCCTCAACCCCTTGCTTCTTACACTACAGTTTGACTGTTTGTCCCAGTAATCTAAGAACGACCGCTGAAATACAAGGGTCGTTGAATTGGAACAACAACTTTTTTAAAGCACTAAAAAACTTTAGCATAACGAGCGAGAAGTTGAGGAGGGGGAAACCCCTCATATACGGAAAAATTTCCGTCTGTTTTAAGTTTTGATGCTACTAGATACTTTCAGTTGAAGAACCTTTTTTAATTTAATTTTACCTATAATATCTAATTTTTATATTTTATTTCTTCTAGTTTTTATTTCATGCTTTTGGGGCTGGGGTTTGAGTGATTATAAGATCTTGATATTTATGTTATTATAATAAACCTGTAAAAAAGAAAAAATAATTAAAGGAGCTTCAAACGGGAAAACCTTCTGATGTACGCCTAGTGGACGATACCAAATAATTTTTGTGACTTTGATGACTTTTCAAAACTTTCTTTACTAAGACTATGGCTTGCTTATTTGAATTAGGACGTTCTGTTAATTTTAAATTTGGTTCTGACTCAAGAGTTAGTTTCCCCGTTATTTAAATCAAATTGAAAAAAAGGAAAAAGCATGTCATTTAAAGATACTTCAGAGGGGAAAACCTTCTGATGTACACCTAGTAGACGCGTTCTCGATTGCAAGAGGTGAACTGGTACTGCATGCTAAAATTGTTGGTACCAGATCAAGCCCATGGGGAAGTACTTACTCGTGCTTCTTTTTCCCAGCCCGTTATCTCCGTGCACTTTTATTAGAGAGAAACCCTTCTAAAATTGCCACTGATTTCATTTTTCAAACCCTTTTCTTCAACCTTTATGTTACCCTGCTATGACAACTGAAACCCCCCAAAAACACGAAAAAATTGTTTGAAGAACTGATAATGTAAAAAAACAAAAAAATACTGTTAAAGTATAGAGTATTCTACACCATATATTCTTGAACATAAATAAAATATTTCAAAACTTCTTCTTTTCTTCATTATTTTTGTCATACTTTCCTTTGGCTTGCGAATTTTGTACATGGTGGGAATTTTCCTAAGGAGAACTGTCTGCTGGATGATTTTCTGGGGAATAGGGATTTTCCGAGATGGATTTTTACACAGGGGGGGGGATTTTCTAAGGGGAATCCTTTGGTGAGTAATTTTCCGGGGGAATACGCCTAGCACCTGTATTTCGTGATCTGTTCTGTATACACCCTGCATGTATTTATGTGTACTGAAACTACTGGAGTGAAAAATGGGTTAAAAAAACAATAACAACGAAAAAAAACTTAAAACTTTAATGACAGATTTTTACTTTATAATTATGCAATATTAAATTTGGAAAAGAGAGAAAGGATATGTAATATAAAAATAAATGTGAGTATGCTTATTTCATAGTCGTCCAGATATGAGAGTCATTGCTTAACAGTATAAAGCACAGCATTAAATAAAACATCATATCACTTAAAATTCAAGTATATGTAACTAAATAAATAGTATGTGAACAAAAATAAACTATCTTTGTCATCCAATTCATTTACATTATTTCATGATAGGTTATTATGTAATTAAGCCTCAAACGTTACATACTTATATTCGTGAATAATGTTTTTGAATGGCGTGGCGAATCAAACTATTTTCAGAATCTTTAAGGGTGCCAAGGATATAAAAAGTTTTAAAACCCGTACTGCAGGGCCTTTCAAATAATTTTTTAAAAAGACTTTAGCTTTGTCCTGTGAATCCTTTTTTACAAGGGACTAAACTTGTGATTTCAGATTACGTCCTAGTTTAAGTTGCTTTTTACTGCTTTTATTCAGGAAGCTTTATAGGCCTTGGATTGCATATACGACTTCTCAAAAAATAATAACCTATATAGTAAACTGAGGTGCAAAGGTCTCCAGAGGCCATACCAAATTTCAATTTCATAAGCAAATGGGCTCCCGCATACTCACAACGCAAAACTATTTGCAGTAAAAGTTTGACGACAGCTATTCTCCATGGAATTTATCCAGATTTATTAGTAAAAATATAAGGTCACTGATATTTTATTTTTTTTTTTATAACAACGGTGTAAGTGCGTTTCCTTTTTAGGGGACAACTATTCAAAAATAAAAGAAGACTTTCTTCCTATTCACGGCCTCATAAAAGAGCTGCAAGTCTGGCCGTACTAGACCTTATCAGCCTAACGATACAAAAGCCAAGAGATTCTTTTATTAGTTGAGGGTCTTAACTGAGGGATTGAATCTTTATGGGTATCTATATCCCTTTCATCACCAAAATGTAGCCCAGAATCGACCTTGGAAACATAGTTTCGGGAGTGCGAAATACACACAATGTATAAGTATATGATAAATATCTCCAACCTAGTTTATTTAATAGCCAATAAAAGTATAATAAAATCAAACCACAAATTTCAAACTAAAACCAAATTTCTGATCTAAATAACCACAATAATCGCTGGCTACAAACTTTCACAAAAATAAAAATCAATATCCACAGCCAATTTTGGCGCTTTGTGACTGATTTGGGTCATTTATTTATCTGAGCTACAATATTGTCATTTTTGCAAAAATAAGATATTCCAGATACCGGCGATTTTTGGGAACTTATCGTAAGAGAGCTTGTCATAATAACTGATATATGCATATAAACATATCGCAAGAAAGCTTAACATTAAAAATTGTGTTCATTTATGTGAACAATTTTTATAGTTTGGACTGTTGATCAGAAAACAAACCCTCAATTTAAGGTCTACAGCGACATATTCTGTTGATACAAAAACGTTGCTACTATTTCCAAAGCGTAAGAACATTAAAACAATAAAACAGGGAAAAAGAAAAAAGAGAGAAAAAACTTAATACTTAATTGTATTTCATTGTTGTATGAATACAACAATGGATTAAAAACCAAGAAATAAAAAATAAAATTGGTGGTTTTAAGCAACTCGTTTAGTATCTTTTTATCACATTGGATGCAGTGACACTTTCGGAACAAAAAGTATTTACCCATCCAAACGAGAACAAAGAACTTTGATACAAGGACTACGTAAATGATAGCATCATAATAATCAGAAAGAAAGTTTAAAACCCTACGGTCTAAAGGTCTTTAATTTGGTTTAGGGGGAGTTAATTTAAAAATTATGCTTCTAGTTAAGAAAGAAAGGGTTAGACATAAATCAGATAACGAGAAATATTTAAGAAACATCGGTTACAGGGAATATTATATCCATATTATATACAAGAAAACTTTAAGATAAAGAAAAGCATAAAAAAGAAAGAAAAAAAATTAAACTGTTAACTAAGAAATTCAAATAATACAATACAAATATTAAAATGATCAAATAATAATCATCAGAATGACATTATCAAATCTCTATATCGTCTACGACCTTAAATTTGTTATTAATAGAGGAAGATTTGGAAATTACGCATGAAATTCAGAGGGAAAGGGTATAAGGAGATATCCTTATTATTAGGATATATTCAGAAAAAGAGATATCCTTAGGAGATATCCAGATAAGTTTGGGAAAGTGGCTGGCATTTAGTCTTTTGTTGTCTTTTTTTCTTTGTACTATGTCCCCGGAAGCTTTAATATAAATGTCACCAACATATTACAAATTAATTAACACACTTAAATCTTGTCTTCCTTTACCAAACATTACAACTCAGGGAAAGTGATTTTTCAGGAGCAAAAAAAGAAGTAATTTTGATTTTTTTTTTTTTGTCCTTTTTTAGCTCTTTTAGAATAATTAATTAAAAGTAAAAAAAAAAAATGTAGCTTCTTTCCTTAACTATATTTGAAAAAGTGGTTTCCTTATGTTTTTTTTTCGATCTTTATGCATTATTTTCTATCATATTTCGCAAATCTTAAATCTTTTCCAAATCTTCCACAAAACTTGAATTATATATCAACTTTATCACCCTGTTAAATAAAAAAATAATTTCCAGTCAGTGAGATAGCTTACCTCAAAATGCTGGAATTTTCTTCTTGAATACTAGCATTAGTCCTACTTAATTCGACCAATTTCGTTTCTCTCGCTTCTAGAATTCGATTCTTCTCTGATATCCGCTGAAAGAGAAATGCCTCACAAATAAAATTGGAGCGAATTGGATAATAAAGGAAATACACACAATCTGAAAAAAAAAACTACATTTTAAAACATCTTAGAGCTGAACAATAGACAAAATTAACTGGATGAGGATGAGATTCGAGTATTTAATCCAAACACACTGAGTACAAAATTAAGTGAAAGTAGAGCAAAGAGGTAGCAGGAATATAATTAAGGGCAACATAAAAAAAAAGAATTTGAAAAACAACACATACATCAGAATACTTGAAGCATTGACGAGTTCAAAATAAGACACATAAAAAATTACGTTCCCGGAAATCAAAAGGGATTGTATATAAAAAAAAAACAAAAAAAAACTACATTTTAAAACATCTTAGAGCTGAACAATAGACAAAATTAACTGGATGAGGATGAGATTCGAGTATTTAATCCAAACACACTGAGTACAAAATTAAGTGAAAGTAGAGCAAAGAGGTAGCAGGAATATAATTAAATGCAACATTAAAAAAAAGAATTTTAAAAACAACACATACATCAGAATACTTGAAGCATTGACGAGTTCAAAATAAGACACATAAAAAATTACGTTCCCGGAAATCAAAAGTGATTGTATATCAGTTATAACCTCCTCCACCCCCACTGCTTCCTTAGAGCTATTTTTGTATTTATCTGAAATCTCAATGAGAGCTAGGATGTTTGCGTTGAAATTCACGCTTTGAGGCATCTGCCCCCTCTCTAAAATAAGATCTTTTGACTAGTTTAAAAAAAAAACAAAAAAAAACGCTTATAGCTAATGCTATATGTCTGCAGCCAATTTCTGTCTCAAAATTTTGAGGATTTAATACAATATTAGAAAACGTAGTGAGTGGACCAACGATAGTCGCACTTTGTTTTCCTTCATCATTTTTCTTCCAATTTAGAAGTATAAAGGAAAAAAAATACGGCAATTGGCACACAAGAATAAGAGCTTTCAAAAAAAAAATAGAATAAAAACTTTGAGCATGAGTTTAGTATCTGAAATAAAAAGAACTAATTTATGAACCTAATCGGATTATCTTCTGCACTGTACTGTGTTAGATTGCGCAACTAACTTGCGGATTTAATTGTGAGGGATTGCTCACTTCATACAAAGTGAGTTATTATTTATCATAGTGAATAATTTAGTTCCATAACTGAATATTAATTGGTTATTACGATCAGCAAATCCCCTTAGATATTGTGTGGCAGTGATTAATGTACATAAAATTGAATATATTGGTGTCATCGCTGATTAAAATTGTCATATTTACTTTTGGTCAAGTAACCTTGAATTAAGACTGATCAACAGTTCGTGAATCTGCATTGTCTCTTTGGAATAAATGTCGGGAAAAAAGAAGCCCCTAAGGCTACCCCCCGAGAAGGATACTCCCACTGAAACCCTTGGCCAGTCACCATTCCAAACTACTTCTAAAACTCTTCCTAGAACACCCCCCCCCACCCCAACTACGCGGTCCAAAACAGTTAGCCACTTGTAAGGCATTCAGGCCTTAGCAGCAACTAACTCTAATGAAAGAGGTGTGACGCCTGCCAAAAAGAGGGGAAAGGATGAAACTCGTTCGCCAGTGATAGTGCAACCCTTCCCTCCAAGTGTCCCAGAAACTAGTATTACAGATTACCATAATTATTATACTGTCTCAACAAAGAAAACCAATGGCCAACCATTTTCAAAAGATCGAATAATGGAAATTAGGAAAGCTGTCTTTCTGATCGCTAAGTTAAATTTTGAAGTTGTTTTCAAGCAGGAGGACTCTATTGATATTTACTTTACGTCTTCTCAGGCGGCAGACCATGTCCTGTCAAAATCCAAAGAAATAATTCTCGATGGCTCGAAAATTTTAGCCACAAGAAAAGATGTGGAAATGTTACACAAGTATGTGCTGTATGGTGTTGATACCAGTGTAAAGTGGAGGAAACACAAACTGAACTAATAGATTCTTCAGGCCTTCTCATCAATCCTTCAACTGCAAATAGGCTAAGTTTAAACAAAGAGGGAGTTCTTCACCCAAGCCGTTCAATCCTCATTTCCTGCAAAGTTGAGCTAAACAGAGAAATATTCTTGTACGATATGTCACTTTTTTACAAGATTTATAAGCCTAAGCCCCTACAATGCTCCACTTGTCTTGCCCACGGCCACAGCAAAACCACTGCAAATAGTCCCATCCGTCTTGCCTCAAATTTGGAAAAACAGGCCACGCAACTACTGAATGCCCTGAGTCAGACCCTTTCTGCAGAGACACACAGCCCTCCAAAAACAATCTTGCCAAGCTCACCAAAAGCGAGTCGTATTCCTTAGAACATCTGATAAAATGAACCCACCCTACTCAGTTGTAGCTGCAAGAATCCCTCGGCAGCCTATATCCCATCGTCCCAGTAGAAGCCAAGCAACAGTTGCTGTAGAAGAAGCAAAGACAGTATCATTTCCAAAAGAGGCAAACAATGTTCATACTCAAGCTTCTAGTCAGTCCACCCATCCCTTACCTAAGTTTACTTTAACATCCTGCCCTCCAAAACATTCATCTGAAAGAAGCCAAGAATGGCAAAGGCTTGCAACTTATCTCACAGTCAGCCACTCAATTGAGGTTAGTAATGAACCTGAGGAAATCGAAAACATTCTAAAGAAGAAAGCTATCATTAAACTCCTAGCTGATGATATATTACAAACAGCTATAGCTCAAATATCTTCCATCAAAAAGGACATAGATTCCACATCGAAGTTAGTTAAGCCTGCAGACTCAACTGCAAATAGAATTAATACAGGCTCCGATAATGCCACAACCCCATGTGTATTATGCAAGACTACGTTTCTCACGAATTTATCACTGTGCAACAAGGTTGTTTTTAGCTATTACGATGACCAAAATAACTTGCCCACCACCCTCTTAGCTAGCCCCGATAGCCCCTTAACCCAAATTAATGGTGAATATCTCGACACTTTTGATTTTGTAAAAAATGTGAAACCTAAGCTAATGGAAGAGACCAAACTTAATGTAATTTGCTTTAACATCAGAAGCATACGGGATAAGTGGGCTAATTTTAAAGATTTAATTTCAATTTGATTAAAATTGATTAATTAAATGAACTTTTTTATTTTTTCATTGTTTTATAAGCCACCCTCATTTCAGACACCTTTCTTTTGTAATCTGTTTGATGATTTTTCTTGTTTTATTAATTTACCACAAAAGAAGGCAATAGATTTTGGGGACTTCAATTGTAATTTACTAATGTTAGCAATAATAATGATACCTTCTTTGTAACATTTCTAAAGGTATTCACAAAGAACACCTTCTTTGAAATATTTACCTCAAGTGGTCTTCTTCCCATAATCCTTTTTCCTACTAGAGTTGAACCTATGAGGTCTATAGCTACTGTAATTGATAATATTTTTGTATCCACTTCTCAGGGAAACCACCTGTCCTCCAAAATAATATTCTCTGACCTGTCAGAACACTTTCCAATCTATCTCTCCCTACCCTCCCAACCAACTACTAAACCCTCTAGAACTAATACCCTACGTCTGATAGAATATATAATACTGTGAATATGAACCGGTTCAAGGATCGTTTGAAATCCTTTGACTGGTCCAAGGTTTTGGATTGTCACGATGTTAATTCAGCCACAAATGATTTTACACAGGGACTGAGATCTTATCAGTTCAACCTTTTCAGTCTGTATATCAAACCTAAAAAATACCCATATAAGCCCATGGAACTATATATGCCCCCAGAGCATTACTTACAACACCTGCCTCCGGGCCATGGGTGGTTGCGTCGACACAAAAGTTTTTCTTATCTGACCTTTGAACTATTTTTAATCAAATAGCTATTTTAATAATTTTATCGGATGGGCTTGGGGAAAAATGGTAGGGGGGGGGCTAGTTGCTTTCGGATATCTTTTGACTCTTAAAAAGTGATTTAGAACTTCTAATTTCCTATCAAATGACCTCTCTCCGAAGTTTATACGAGCCTCCCCTTCATAAGAACCATATACGTCCCCAGGACAACACTTACAGCAACAAACCTCCCGGGCCCTGGGGGTTGTATTGACACCGGAGTTTTTGTTATCTAATGTTTGAACAATTTTCAGAAAACTAGCTATCTCAAAATTTGTAGCGGATGGGTTTGAGGAAAAAGAGCAGTAGTCGCCCTTAAATCTCTTGACTCTTACAAAATGAACTAGAACTTCCAATTTCCAATCAAATGATCCCTCTCTGAAGTTTATACGAGCATCCCTTTCATAAGAACCATATATACCCCAGGGTATAACTTACAACGCCTGCCCCCGGGCCCTGGGGGGTTGTGTCAACACCCGAGTTTTTGTTATCTGACTTTTGAACAATTTTTAACTTAATGGTAATCTCAAAGTTTTATCGGATGCATTTGGGGAGAAAGGGGCATTGGGGGGGGAGGGCTAGCTGCCCTCCAATCTTTTTTGACTCTTAAAAACTAAACTAGAACTTTCAATTCCCAATCAAATGAGCCCTCTCTGAAGTTTTTACGAGTATCCCTTCCATAAGAACCATATATTCCCCCAGGGCATAACTTACAACGCCTGCCCCCATGCCCTGGGGGCTGTCTCGACCCTGGAGTTTTATTATATGGTCTTAGAACTAATAAAAAAAAACTATCTCAAAGTTCTTATCGGCAGGGTTTGAGGTGCCCTTCAATCTCTTTTGACTCTTAAAAAGTGAACCAGAACTTTCAATTTCCAATCAAATGAGCCCTCTTGGAAGTTAATACAAGCATCCCTTCCATAAGAACTATATATGCCCCAGGGCATAACTTACAACAGCTGCCTCCGGGCCCTAGGGGGTTGTGTCGCCACCGGAGTTTTTGTAATATGTTCTTTTAACTATTTTCGACAAAATAGCTATCTCAAAATTTTAAACCGTTGCATTTGTCAAAGAAGGGCGTGGGGGGGGGCTGGTTACCCTCTAATCTCTTTTGAAACTTATAAATTGACTTAGAGCTGTCATTTTACAATCAAATGAGCATTCTTTGAAGTCTATACAAGCAATTCTTCCATAAGAACCATATATGCCCCCCAGGGCATAATTTATAATCCTTGCCCTGAAGGCTGTGGGGGGAGTGTCCAGCTCAAAGATATAATTTCCAGAACTTTCAACTACGTTGAACAAAGTGGCTATCTCAAAATTTTGATTGTATGTATTTGGGAAAATAGTGGGCGTGGAAGGGGAGTTAGTCGCCTTCCAATCATTTTTGACTAATAAAAAGGGCACTAGCCATTTCAATTTCCAATCGAATGAGCCCTTTTTGAATTTTCTACGACAACACTTTCTATAACACCCTTATATGCCCCCAGGATGTAACTTAAAACCCTTGCCCTAAAGGCTGTGGGGGGAGTGTCCTGCTCAATGATATAATTTCCAGAACTTTCAGCTACGTTGAACAAAATGGCTATCTCACAAAATTTTGATTGGATTTGTTTGTGGAAATGGTGGGTGTGGCAGGGGTGTTAGTTGCCTTTCAATCATTTTCGACTATTAAAAAGGGCACTAGCCATTTAAATTTCCAGCCGAATGAGCGCTTTTTGAAGTTTCTACGACAACACTTTCTATAAAAACCTTATATCCCCCCAGGGCATAATGTACAACCCTTGCCTTGAGGGGTGTGGGGGGTTTTCATCCTCAAAGACCTAATTTGCAGATCTCTCAACTACGTTGAACAAAATGGCTATCTTATAATTTTGATTGAAAGTGTTTGGGGAACAAGTGGGCGTAAGAGGGAGGTTTGTTGCCCTCCTGTCACTTTGACTATTAAAAAGGGCACTAGCCCTTTGAATTTCAAGTCGAATGAGCTCTTTTTGAAGTTTCTACGACAAAGCATTCTATAAAAACCTTATATGCCCCCAGGACATAACTTAACCCTTGCCCTAAGGGCTGTTGGGGGAGTGTCTTTCTCAAAAACATGATTTCTATCTGGAAATCAACTAGTTAGAACAAAATGGCTATCTCAAAATTTTGATTGGATTTGTTTGGGGAAATGCTGGGCGTGGAAGCGGTGTTAGTTGCCTTCCAATCACTTTTTACCCTTGAAAAGGGCACTAGAACTCTCGATTTGCAATCGAATGAGACCGCTTTGAAGTTTATACGACGACTCCTTCCATATGAAGTGCCTCTGGAAAAAAATAATAATAAATGATAAAACACTGGAGCTGTATGGCCTTTACTATAGGCAACGCTATAGTGTTGCCTCTGATAATTTCACTAATATTCCAAATGCTAACTCCTGTTCCCCCTCCCAGTCAGTACACCCTAGCAAGAATCCCAAATCCATGTTTTCCTCTCCAACTGATAGTAAAGAGGTGCTTCAAGTTATCGAATCTCTCTCTAATGGTAGTACACCTAATTTCTTTGGCATAAGTAATAAACTTCTTAGGACCGTATGTTCCTATGTTTCTGAACCCATCGTGCCCATAGCAGACCTGTCTATGACCAATGGAGTCGTCCCAGAAATATTTATATCAGCAATTGTTATCCCGATTAATAAAAAGGGCGATCCGTCTGAGATAAGTAATTATCGTTCAAACTGACGTCTCCCAGTTATATCAAAAGTGATCGAGAGAATTATCTTCCGACGTCTTTCTCTCTTTTTATTTGGGATTCATCCTTCAGATTCGTTGATTTCTCCTTATTATTATGGCTTCTGTTCCAAATTTTCCACTGTTCACGCACTAATCGACGCCACACAGTCTATACGTTCCCAACTTGACCTTAAAAATACTGTATTGGGCTTATTTCTGAATTTTCCTAAGGCCTTTGACATGGTTGATCACAGTGTTTTATTAAGTAAACTCAACAACTTAGGGATTCGCGGAGTTTCTTTCTCATGGTTCGGCTCTTATCTCTCTGGTAGAGTACAAAGTGTGAGTCTGGGCGGGGGTGATTTCGCATCCCCTACCTGTCCAGAGGGGCGTCCCGCAGGGCTCTGTTCTTTGTCCAATACTTTTTAACCTTTATATTAATGATTTGGTTACAGACCTGGGTCCATCAGTGCACCCAGTACTTTACGCTGACGATAGCAACTTTTTCATCACCGGCCCTAATTTACCATCCGTCGTCACCTCTACTCAAATCCTTCTGAATAGATTACAGAAGTGGTGTCTCGTTAACTGCATGGCCATTAACAGCAAGAAAAGTCAGATTGTATGATTTCATACCCCTTACAAAAAAAGAAGCTCAGCAAGCACTTGGCTTCAAATATTCCGCCAATCTCCTCCCGCAGGTCGCAGTTGCCAAGTTTCTTGGTGTTCGCATTGACTCCTCCCTACCATCTGCAACACATGTTTCTTACATCAGAGCCATAATCCCGCGACAGGTAAGCATGATTAATCATGTGAATTATTTTCTTCCTCCCGATATCCTTGTCACCCTTTATTACTCTTTATTTACCCATATTTCTCATACTGCGAACCTGTTTGGAGCAACACATCCTTCAGTTGCCAACAAATCAAAATCTGCCCAAAACAGTGCCGTCAAAGCAGTTTTTCGTCTGCCCCGACTATATCCCACCCAGGACTTGTACTCCGATTTTGGCATTATCCCTTTCTAACAAATCATCAAAAAATTAAATATATCCCTTGCAAACTCCGCTTAACATAAAAATCTTCCTCCCCAATTATAATTTTATTTTAATAGTAATAATTCTGAAGGCCTTTGTCTCCGTTCATCCAACCGTTCTTTCATTGTCCCCAAGTGAGTCTCTAGTTCCACCCAGCTATCTCACATTTATAAATCTATACTTTAATGGAATATAATACCCTCCAGTGTCGTGCTATCTACAAGTTTTCACACGCTGCATAACAATGTTACTAAACTTTGATATTATAATTCTCAAAATTTTTAATCAATTTGCTTTAATTAACCGTGTTTTCTCTTTTTGTTTCTTTTTTTCTCTCTTCTTCATTTTTAATTGTTTCTTGTTCTGATCCTAAACAAGTTCGCTTCCAGGATCTTAATTATTATTGGTGTTGTGTTTTATTTTATTAGAATAAATTGAATTGAATTGTAATTGAAAACATGCAAAAAAATAATACAAAGCGAGCGAAAGGCTTAATATAGACAGTGAATAAAAATATAAAAATACAGTCCACATATCTCGAATTCGTGTCTGGATATCTTATCCCCAATATTACAGCTTTTATTCTTGCTCAAGAACAAAAATAAGTAACGCTACTAAAAAACATTATGACAAAAATGTCTTATCGCTAGGTTTTGATTCCATTTTCTAATTCATCTTAAGAGAGTTGTTTTAAAGCAAAATGAACTTTTGAAGAGGAGATACTTGGGTTTGTGCTTTTTGACAAATTACTTTCGTCAGAAGAACTAAATAGACTATTGGGACTAACAAAACACCAAGTGTTTCGGAGATTTAGGATAATTTGTTTTCTCACAAGAATTCTCTCCGGAGGTGGGGGGTGAACGTTCTTACTACTAACAACTCATTGCAGCACCAAACCGCCCTAATGTTAAAAGCCTCCCTCTTTAAACCCTCCCAAGAAGCTCCAATGTTTCTTAAATCCTTCCTTACGACCTTTTCCGAGCCCATTTGGGGATGACCTGACCTGCTTTTCGTGTGGCCCTAGATGCTTGACCGAAAAAAACGATATCTGGCAATCTGTCATCCTCCACCCGCAGAACGTGTCCTAGCCATTTCGACCTTTCGGTCATTATAACCCTAGAAAAAAGGGGCAAACCAGGTTTCGTATAGCTTACTGTTTTTTTTTAACAGTTAACAGGTCCTCCTCTGTGTTTCGGAGCGCCCACGCTTCAGAGCCATACCTGACCACTGTCACCACTGTAGCTTGCAACATTCTATTCTTGATTCAAAAACTTATATTCCTATTCTTCCAAACCTTTTTCAACTGTGGAAAAACACCCTGGGCCCCTCAAAGCCTCTAAGAGTTCATTCATTTCGCTAACATTTTCAAATAGGAATCTCAAATATTCTGCAAAATTAAAGTCTAGAAGTTTTACTTCCCATTTGATTCCGTGCTCTCCCATAGCCTTTGCGGTGATTCTTAGCCTTTGCGGTGACTCTATCAAAATGATTGTTATAATTGGGGATAAAATGCAACCCTGTTTAACTCCTGATTCAATAAGGAACAAGCTACTAAGCTCATTTCGTACCTTACCCGCAGCAATTTCATTATCACATATAACACTGATCACTTTAATGTAGAGGTTCTCAAAGCGTAGGGCGTAACCCTAGGGGGGGGGGGAAGGGAGGAAGACAGCTTTATAGGGGGGTGGAATGTTACTAATCATCATTGCATTGGTAGAATAGAAATTTTTTATGAAATTTGCGCAATAATAATAGTCTCCACATACACCACATACAGGCAGCAATAATCAACTCGAGACATCATCTATAAAATGTTGTTTGTTTTATCGATAAACAGCTATCAGCCGTCATTAGGCTTTATTTTTACAAATACGCGGTATGGGCAGCTTTCTACTATGGCATGATTTCCGTGGAGAGTATAATGTTGACAGTTTGAGATTGTGTTTGCTAACTTG
This sequence comes from Artemia sp. Qi Xiang Cuo, assembly GCF_049724085.1. Taxonomy (NCBI): domain Eukaryota; kingdom Metazoa; phylum Arthropoda; class Branchiopoda; order Anostraca; family Artemiidae; genus Artemia; species Artemia sp. Qi Xiang Cuo. The sequence goes on from NC_142794.1 coordinate 65,085,946, forward strand.
TGCATGTGAGTATATCTGTGAGAATTAGTTTTATTTATTTCTATTAGTTACCGCGTTTGGGGAAACCAAGGAACAAGTTACCGTGTTCTGGCAACCCGACGAACAAGTTACCGCATTCGTGCAACTGATGTATTGACAGCCAATAGCGTTGGAAATCCATTTAGACAACATCTGACCAGACCATCTCAAACGGATGCTTGGCCTATTTTGTGTAAAAGACTAACAATCAGAGTCGGGATATTCAGCCTTCGGACACTCGTGAAACCAGGAAAGAAAGACATGCTCCTCTGCAAAGCAAACCGACACAAGTGGGATATCATTGGTCTCTCGGAGACGCATCAACCAGGTAACAGCGGAGAATAGATAGGAGACGCAACCCTCCTACTGTCTGGCAGACAAGATGCAATGCACAGCCATGGAGTCGTTTTTTTGCTGACAAAAACACCAGGCTCTAATGTCAATAGTGTCTGTCTCAGAAACACTGATGATGATCCAACTCAAAAGCAAGTTCAACAGCTATCTCTAGTGCAGGTTTACGCTCCCAATTCGTCATGATCGGATGAGCAGTCTGAACATTTTTACTCTCAGCTTCAGAGCCTTGTTGACACCATTCCAAAGAAAGATTTCGTCATAGTCTTTGGAGACTTCCATGCCATCTTGGGCAATGACAACAGAGGAAATGAAGCTATCAGGGACAAATTTGGAATCGGACAGATGAGAGGGATTCACTGAATTTTGCCAAGATAACAACCTCTTAGTAACAAACAAAATGTTCAAGCACCGGCGAAAGAGGAAAAGTCACTTGGTGGTCCCCTGATGGAAGGTCTGCCAACATGATAGATTACATACTGGTATCTAGCCGGTGGAAATCTTCGTTCTCACAGACACAGTGACTCTATCTGGTGGAATTTTCAAATATGATCACAATCTTTTCATGTCATCAATTCGTCAAGATTAAAAACCATTGTTAAATCAAAGCAAAAAGTCCCAAGATTCCACGTAAAAGCCCTGAATGGCCAGAAGACGAAACAAGAACATAGGGAGCAGCTAAACGAAAGACTATCGAAGATCATGCAAAAAACACCTGCTGTTTTCGGCCCGGCTGATGCTGATTATCTTGTGTTGCAAAGTAGCAGGGCTATATGTGAGACAACCGAGCTCGTTCTCGGCCGTAAATAACAATTAAGTACTAACCATGGATTACCCAAGAGATCATTGACATGAGGAACGAGATACGAACTCTCAGAAACAAGCAAGATCAACAAAACAAGGATAGATTGAAGCACGTCAAACGCCAAATCGAGAAGAAAAGTCACCTGGCACTTAAAACATGATAACCAAAAAGTATCAGCAGTGCGAAGACGACTTCTGAAAGGGCGACTCACACCTGATGTTCCAAAGTAATAAAGAGTTAGCGAATCATAAAGATACGAGGTGCTTGGGTCTCTTGGATAAGAAGGGCACAACATTATCACTGGCGCTGGAATCTGAGATCGTTAGAAAGAGCATTTCCAGAAAAAGCAAAATCCCACTGTAAATCCAGATCCTGAAGCCTTTCGAAAGTTTCCAGCACAAATAAATGAGAATCCACTGCCACCACCCTTAGAGTCAGAGGTGGTAGAAGCCATTCTGAAATGCCTAAAATCCAATAAAGCATTCGGGATGGACGGTATACAATCAGAATTGCTCAGAATAGAATCTGACATCGTCGTCGATCTGTGCCATCGAATAGTACAGCTGCGTAGGAAACAGAACACTAACCCTATTTCTGGTCAACTTCTGTCATCGTCCCCTTGCACAAGAAAGGATCCAAAAGCAATTGCGACAACTACAGACCCATATTGCAGACTTGCCAACCCGCAAAAACCCTCCTGAAAATGCTTCTAGATCGCATAAGAAACATGACAAGACATGTGATACCTGAGTAATACAGCTGCGCGGGAAAAAGAACGCTAACCCTATTTCTGGTGAACATTTGTCATAGTCCCTTTGCACAAGAAAGGATCCAAAAAGAAATTGCGACATCTACAGACCCATATTACTGATTTGCCAACCCGCGAAAACCCTTCAGGAAATACTCCTAGATCGCATAAGAAACATGACAAGGTATGTGATACCTGAGTATTAAGCTGGATTCAGTCAGAATAGATCCACTATAGACCAAATATTTGTCATTAAACAAATCATGGAACGATATTTGGAATTTGCTAAAGAAATATACCAACTGTCGATCGACTTTAAGCAAGCCTTCGACCTGACTTGGCGAGATGGTCTCTGGCAAAACTTGGCTCACTTCAGAATTCCCTTTGATATTATCGATATTATAAGGAGTATGTACGAGAAGGAGAGAAGTATGGTGCAGACAAGGGAAGGACTTACTGAAGAATTTTCTACCTCTACAGGGGTTCTCCAAGGATGCCTCCTCTCACCCACTCTTTTCCGCCTATTCCTAAATAGTGTGCTGGCACTTGTCACTATTACCACGGGAATAGTCTTAAGAGGATACTTTTTTGACCCGCTTGCATATGCTGATGACATTAGTCGTCTGAATGGAAATATAGATGAGCTTCAAGACTCCGTAAACACTATCGACGACGCAGCTAGTTCCTATGGAATGAAAACAAACGTCAGCAAGTCCAGGTTGATGTGAGTATCACGGCACGAAGAGACTGAACCCCCCCCCTCTAAATTCACCATTCAGGGCGAGGAAAGAGAGTGGGTCAACCAGTTTGCTCACCAACGAAGTTTGCTGACATCCACAAATGACTCCTCAAAAGATATCAAACGATGCCTGGCTCTTGCCTCCGCATGCTTCAAGTCACTGCAGTCTATTTAAAAAAATAAATGCATACCTTTAAAACTGATGATGTGACTTATCGGTGCCTTATTGATTCTAGTTCCAACGTGTGGAGCAGAGACATGGACTCTAAAAGCCGATGACAAGAACCGACTGGCGGCAATTGAAACTAAATCGTTCTAAAAGCTTACTGGCATCACTTTCCTTGACCGAGTATCAAACGAATGGTTACTGTCGTCCTTGAATTAACCTCGTACCATCATGCAGACCATACAACTCTAACAGCTTAAATGGTTAGGACACGTTCAGCGTATGTCCCCAGCCTGACTGCCCAAAATAGCATTTGAAGGAAGAATAAATGCCTCTCGCCCAACGGGACGACCTCCCAAGCGCTGACGAGAAAACCATTCTGACCACCCCATCCCAATACCGCTGAAGACTGCAACAAACAGGGAGGTATGCCGAAAATATTGTTTTGATGCCATTACAGGAGAAGCCCCGAATCGGCCTACGCGGCGGAGGGGAGGTAAGCAAGTAAGTAGTAGTTAATACATTTTGATATTAGTCCTACTTATTATTCCTAGTATGGGTAGTAACGAAAAAGATTTTTGATTAGTAATCAAACTAGTGCTTGAACATCAAGCAGCAGTAATAAAATTAAGAGGAGAACAGCTCATTGTTCTTCAACGTAGAGACTTTTGAAAGCTTAAAAAATTCATTAAAAATTCTGGGTAAGTGTAAAAGAAGTGTGCCCGGTATTTCAAAAAGCCATGAGAATACTAGTGCCTTTTGCAACTACAATGCTTTTGTGACACAGGATTTTCTACCCTAGCACCAATAAAGCCTAACTACTCTGGAAGACTAGATGTCAGCAAAGAATTGATAATAACTTTATCAAATATCTCTTTTCATTTCTACTGAATGAAAAAATAGCCACTTAAAACTGTATTTTTAGTAAAAGAAAAATAAGCGAAAGACCTTCCCCAAACCAACATTATGGGGTTCCAGTGCACCTTTTTCAGACAATTTTAATTCATCCGAGTAGTTTAAATAGACCTGAAGTTTTCCAGAATTACAATTTTGAATAGCCATGTCCCAAATCAGGCACATTTCACTGTTTTTACATGAAATCGTATTCCTCCTCCCACATGTATTGATATGTACGTTAATAATCCATGGCTTGTAAATTACCAATCTCAAGTCAATATTTCTGTAAAAATATAATAGGTTATATTATCACCTTTACTTGTCGAGTTTTATCATTCAGTAATTAAATATAAACTCGAAATCACATTACTTGGCATAATTCTACTATACTCACTTGATTCGAATGTTATTTGTACTATGTTAATGTAGTCGAGTGTTATTTGTACTATTCTTCCTAGTTCGCAACTAGAATAGTAATATCCCAATTATTAGCGCTTCTTCGTGAGAGGCTTATATGTTAGGAAACTTCACCCGACAAATAACATGTTGATTAGTGATTAGAAATGTTTCATTTTCATTTTCCTCGGATTGAATCTGAGACACTTTTGATGTTCCTGGCTCTTTATTACTTCCTAGATTCAGGATGTCCCAAGACAGTCTGAATATTTTCCTAGGAAGTAATCTAAGATTCTGAGTCGAAACTCCGCTATGTATTTTGCAGAGGAAATATTTATTGTTTGTATATCGAATGTTATTTACTGGATGCAATTTGTACCAGTGAATGGGGGAGGATCTATGGGCCGAGAAGAAGCGCCAACTTAAAGTTGACTGAAATTATTCAACCGTGAAAGGGGGTATAAGTATTTTCGAAGACGACACTGCCTTTCCATGATGTATACATAGTTCAAATAATCTCCAATAACAAATTTTGTAAACAATAACAAAATCTCCAAATATTTCGATCAGATGCACAGTGATCTTTATCAGCAGACAAACTGAAGAGGACACATCTTCTGATGACGGTAACTGTGCATGTTTTTTTCTTCTTCTATTTTAATTTTTTAATCCCGCCTCCTCTCCTCTCGTTGACATAATAATCTTTTTCACGCAATTTCAAACTTTAATGTCACCTACACTAATTTAAAAACATCTTTTATTTTTAATTCGGATAGCCAAACATAATTGATGAAGACAAGGTATGCTACAATAAATTTCAAAACCACAAAAAATACCATTCCCGTTTTGGAGGGTGCCCTTCCGCCATAGAGAACCCCTTTCACCGTGGAAATACATTAATAACACACAAATATTTTTCTTAAAACCTTGTTCTCAATCAACTATACATCATCCTCCATCCTCCCAACCTCAACCCCATAACAAACCTAAGGAGTAGAATGCTGTGCCCTTACAATATCTTTAGGCACACATTTCTAATCCTTCTTTAATAACACACAAATAAACTACTAAAATCTTTTTAATACCCATTTGGCTACTCAAAATTCAAACAGTAGCCAATAAAATATAAATTAAAATCTTTTATCTTAATACCAACTTCAATTCCTCAATTTTTTTTAAGATTACAATTTAAAACTATTTTTACATTATAACATTTAAATAAAAATTTACAAATTTAAAACTCAATTTTACTCATCCATTCCACATCTACTCTCTCCCTCCATACTCGACTCCGTATCAAGTCATCCACATAACTTTCAAGCCAAACATTCGCCAAAGGAATTTTGACTTGCTTTTGACGTTTTCACATTTTCCACACATGCATGCTAACGCTTGTCACTAACAAACACAGCGCATAGTTCCTTGGCATACCTTGAACACAAAAGGATAGCTTTAGAGCTTTCTTCTTTTCTTCTACAGACGTTGTTTTTATTCCTTCGTTTTCTGATATTTCCTCTTTAATTAAAATCTCGAATATTAAAATCTTTTATCTTAATGCTAACTTGATTTCCTCAATTTTTTTATTTAACTGTGATGTGATCGAAATATCCAGACATTTTGTCATTGTTTTCACTGTCTAATAAAAGAATTTATCCCTATTTGAAGTGTAATTTCGACGAAAAGGGATATAGTCCCATCAGGGACTATAAACCGGGAATTACAAAACCGAGACAACTGAATATTAGACTTTAGTTACTCTAAAGAAGCTCGAGTTCATCTTTGAGAAAAAAAGACCAACGCATTCAAGTGTTACACTGAAAATCATAAAGTTATTGAGAAGTCTAATAAAAACATTAGCAGATTTTATACTTCATCAGTATTTTACTTTCCATTTATATTGGGCTGTTATAATAGAACAAATTTTCAAAAAGAAACAATACGTAGACTGTGGTACATTATAGAATATGTAGAATAGGCAGATTATTTCATGATCAATGAGAATAAAAACAAAAGAAGCTGCCTGCTTTCACGAAACTCAAGGAACGCTAACTGGTAGTTAGATCTGTTCGTTTTTGTGATTGAATCTGGGGCAATTTTGATACTGATAGCTCACATTGTTTTGTTTTTTTTGGGGGGGGGGGGGTGCTGTATATTCTAAATAACTTAAAACTATTTTTAGCAAGCAATCAAAGGCTGCGCATCAAAATTTCCTAATATCTATTTGTATAAATAACAGTTAAATAGAGAAAATCCTTTTATTTGACAGTAAAACACAAAAAAATAGATCTGGAAATTTCAGTCAGATACACAGTGGCCGTCTTCAGAAGATAAGCTGCTGAGGACAGCCACTGAGAATGTTACCGAAATATCCAGATATATATTTTTTGTGTTTTACAGTCAAATAAAAGGATTTTGCCTATAAAACATTATTTATACGTCCTGGCAATGCAGTGTGGTCTTCAAAAAAATCTATTTATACAGAAAATGTTTTTCTTCTCGTGGAGGAAAGTGTAGTTGGCTGTACCAATGTGTGCTAGAAAACTGGCATGGAATCGAGCATAAATTATATTAATTTCAGCCCAGAATCTAGAAAGTTCTCAAATACCGAATTTTGAATTAGTTTTATACATCAAGAAAAAAAGAAAAGCAAGAACTAGTCTCCATTTTAATTTTAAAATAATGTAAATTCGCACATTTAGATTGATTATTGCTACGAAGCAAACAATATAATAACGACAAATACAACAGGAATTTGCGGACCACAATAAAACTATATGTGTTTATCAAGAATTTAAGGTAGGTGATCGTATTGATCCTGCTGCCTAGGCCTTGGAGACAGAAAATACCAACTTAATTACTTAAATATTAAGGACACTGCGGCAGTGGTAATATTACCTTCCCACTCCACATCCTTTGGTTTGTGGCTTACACTCTTTACAATTAATTTGAAATACTTTTGATGATGCTGGCTCTTACTTCATTTTAGATGCTGAGAATATCAAGTCATTCCCAATGTTTTCTTAGGAATCAATTAAAGACTAAGTGTCGAAATTACAACATGCTGGGCAATTTTTTTTATTATTTACTTTCCAAAGCGGATGTCCGTTCTACAAACTATTTTGAGCGAGTCTGACAGTTGCCCTTTGGTTGACAAAAAAGAGAGAAAATAGGGCTCAATGGCTCCTTGTCAAAATGGTCAAAAATAGTACTTTGCCGGAATGCGGTGTCCTTCATTACTTAAAAAAGTACTGTAACTAAAAAATTTCCGTTCCAATCACCCGTCCTCCAAATACAGTATGGTTTAAGTACATTTCTAGCTTACATACGATAGGGTTCGAGTCCCTTTAAGACTGATATAGCGAACCCGTCCTATTGAAATTTCGGTGAAACCATATTAGATGCGTAAAAAAATCTAATAGTCTCTAGAAATGCAATCATTTAGAGTATAATATACCTCATCCCCTTCCCCGAATTGACTGATCTTAACGCAAAATTTTGGCTGTATGTGGTCTTTTATTAAACAGAAATTTGAATTCAACTATATTTCTTGACTAAGAGGAGGTACTACCGAACTACTTCAATTATTTTCTTTGTATAAATGTTCATTGTATTATTTTTTCCCTTTCCTAAATCGAATTTAAACCTATTTTGCTTTTAGTTCTTTTTTTTTTAGATTTCTTGTGAACTCTTTACAAAGCTGGATAATGAGAACCTTAAGAGCAGCAATCTCAATCTGAATAACACTTCTTCAACCGTAAAGAATTTCAGAGGCCCACATTAGACTATTTTGTTTTAATGCATAGGAACCCGCACGTTCATATTCATATTCTTTCCCCTTTTCAATTGTCAAATTAGCAACAGCAGAAAAATAGAGATAGAAGCTGGTAATAAGTTTTCTTTTTTCAATTGGATTATCAATAGATAATCACAAAGCCTACTCACCATACAGACACAGCAAAAGCGAGCGAGCCTGACTTGAAAGGCTTTTGACAGACAAAATATGACTACCTGAGCAAGGTAGAACGCAACCTAAATAGCTTGTTTCTCGAGTGAATCCCCTAAGAGGCAAATATAAGGCAAAAGTCATAAAAAAACAGAGAAAATTAGAGAACAAAATGGATGGTTGGTTTTGATTCAACTACCTTAGTTACAAGGTCGGGAAAACTTCCCGATGCTTTTGGGAATAATAGTATCAAGAGAAGTTTAGATTGGGCGTGGTTTGACTCCTAAAAAGCATTTAATGTTCAGTGGAAAGCAGTTTTTGTACTTTTTGCCATTAGTCATGTATTTTTAAGTTAATCCGGGTTTTTAACACTACAACCTTCAAAGTGTAAGAAGTGGACATCATCGGATCAAAATCTGGAAGATAAAGTGGTAGCAATGTAAAACAAACCGAGTTGTTTTAACTAGCCCTGTAACAATCTAGTTTAATAATTGATTTTTGTAGGTATCTTTTCTCTAGTTTTACATTTGACACGGCTTACAAATTGATTTGTTCGTGAATGTTTGAATTTCAATAGATATACAATGTGACTTCATCAGAAAATCACGATTTATAGCAAAAGGTGCAGCAAAATTAACCATGTCATATAGTAAGTAGACTCTTGTGTGGTATTAATTAAAAAAACTTTCGAAAAATAAGTTTTTCGAAGAAAAGTAAAGGTCATTTTAAACTTAAGCTCAGGAGATACAAATACCTGTTTAAATTGAAACTCAAAACAACCAGAAATTACTGTTAATGAATAAATGAAACTCAAAACGAACAGAAATTAAATAAACAATCATAGCAAAAACACACAACAAGTAATAATCTAAATGAATAAATAGATCTTAAAGCGAGTAATGCTTGGATTGAATATGAAAATCAAGCTTAAAACGAAAACAAATATTTTGTTATTGAAGTATAAATGAAATTTAAAACGAACAAAAATTAAATAAACAATCAATGCAAACAAACATACAACATATATTAATTTAATGAATAAATAAATCTTAAAACGAGTGAAACTTAAATTGAATATGCAAATCAAGTTTGAATCGAATAAAAATAACTACAAACAAGAGTTTGGGTATCGTCTCACTGCAGAAGCATAAAACCTACTTCGTCATTGGCGCTTTACTGAAAACAATTCTTTGGAATATTTTCACTTTGTAACTTTAAGAAATTAAAAATTAATTAAGATTTTAGGGAATAAATATCAGCATATGTATATTAAATTAACAATGCACACTTTTTTTCAGTAAACTCATTTGAATATTTTTTCAGTAAAGTACAAATTATATTCTGGCTTTTAGAAAGCACAGGGGTTTAGAACCCTACTCGCATTCATTTATGCTCGTTTTGAGTTTGAATCTAATATTTATTTTAATTTTTGTTCGTTTTGGGTTTCATTTATTTATTGATACTGATTTAGGGTAGTTGTATGCTTGGTAGATTATATGATAGTCCGGACGCCAGGTGTTGAAAATGTGAACCATACCACGACGGAGGGGGCTTCTACGAGAATTAGCCTACCCTCCACCCCTAAATTGACCATGCGGATTCAAAAATACCAATGGCACTTGCTTGCGAGTGATGGAACACTCCGAAACTTGACATTTTATTATATTTTGGTGTTTCATCCAAGAAAATGCACGTTCCACAAAGTTTGAGGTGCAGTTTTCCGCTCAAATAGAAATACCTAGAAGCCATAGAATGTTTTCGGAACAAACTAACACGCTTAGTTACAAAAAATGGCAGAGTTAAAAAAATGGCAAAGCTATATGAGTCTTGAACAGTCTTGGAAAGTATAAACAAAATCAAATTGAATGTTAGATATATAATGATATTAATTGTTCAAAGATCCATCAGTTCAAGATTTTTTTTACTGGAATTTTTATTTTCATTTTCAATACTGTAAGAACTGGAAAATAATAAATTTGTAATATACGAGTAATCCGTTTTCAGTGAAGCACCAATGACGCAGAAGGCTTTAGGTTTTTACAGTTAAAGATGGGGGCAGTATCCAAATTTTGCTTGTAGTGAAACTATATTTGTCTTGACCAATCTTGAAAAGAACTAATAAATTAAACTGAATATTTGATTCATAATGATATTAATTGCTAGAAGTTCATCAGTTCAAAATTTTACTGTAATTTTAATATTTATTTTCAATATTAAATACAAAAGAAAACATTTTTGATATGATTCGTTTTCAGTAAAGCGCCGTCGACGCAGTAGGTTTTAGACTTCTGCAGTGAGGCGATACACAAACTTTGTTTGTAGTTATTTTTAATCGATTCAAACTTGATTTGCATATTCAATTTAAGTTTCACTCGTTTTAAGATTTATTTATTCATTTACATTAATACATATTGTATGTTTGTTCGCATTGATTGTTTATTTAATTTCTGTTCGTTTTAAGTTTCATTTATATTTTAATAGCAAAATATTTGTTTTCGTTTTGACCTTGATTTTCATATTCAATCTAAGCATTACTCGCTTTAAGATCTATTTATTCATTTATATTATTACTTGTTGTATGTTTTTTGCTATGATTGTTTATTTAATTTCTGGTCGTTTTGGGTTTCATTTATTCTTTAATAGTAATTTCTGGTCGTTTTGAGTTTAATTTTAACAGGTATTTGTATCTCCGGAGCCTAAATTTAAAATGCCTTTACTTTTCTTTGAAAAACTTATTTTTCGGAAAGTTTTTTTTTTTTAAATTAATTTTTGTTCGTTTTTGATTGCAAAAAGCTTCAAGTTTTTATGGCATGGGGTGGGGGGGGGGATCTATCACAGAGTATGTAATTTAACCTTATAATTGGATAATTATAATAGATTTCCTATGTGTTCTTCCCATACAAAACCCCTTCCCATAAGTTATAAACCCCCCTTAATAAGTTATGCCCCAGGGCATAATTTACAACGCCTACCCTTGGGCCCTGGTGGGCTGTGTCGACACCGGAGTGCTTTGTTATCAGAACTTTGAACTATTTTAACAAAATGTCCATCTCAAAAGTTTTATCTGATGCATTTAGGGCGTGGAGGAGGCAGAAGGGCTAGCTGCCCTTCAATCTCTTTTGACTCTTAAAACGTGAACAAGAAGTTTCAATTTTCAAGCAAATGAGCCCACTCTAAAGTTTATACGAGCATCCATTCCATAAGAAATAATATGAAGGATTCGGAGAATCCTTAAATTACAACTCTTGCCCTGAGGGCTTTGGGGGAGTTGTAATCCTCAAAGAACTAATTTCTAGAACTTAAAACTACGTTTAATAAAATGGCTGTCTTAAAACTTTGATTGGATGTGTTTGGGGAAAAGGTGGGCGTGAGAGGAGGGTTAGTTGCCCTCAAAGCACTTTCGACTATTACAAAGGGCACTAGCCCTCGGAATTTCCATCAAATGAGCCTTTTTTTAAGTTTCTACGACACCGCCTTCTATAAAAATCTTATATACCCCCAAGGCATAACTTAAAACCCTTGCCCTGAGGGTCGTGGGGGATTGTCCTCCTCAAAAACATATTTTCTATCAGGAAATCAACTACGCTGAACAAAATGGCTATCTCAAAATTTTGATTGGATGTGTTTGGGGGAATGATGGGCGTGGGGGGGGGGGGGCTAGTTGCCATCCAATCAATTTCGAATATTAAAAATGGCCCTAGCCCTTTAATTTCCAATCGAATGAGCCTGTTTTGAAGTTTCTACGACAACGCCTTCTGTAAAAACCTTATATGCCCCCAGGGCATGACTTAAAACCCTTGCCCTGAGGGTTGTGGGGAAGTGTCCTCCTCAAAAATATGTTTTCAATCTGGAAATCAACTACGCTGAGCAAAAAAGGCTATCTCAAAATTTTGATTGGATGTATTTGGGGGAATGATGGGCGTAGGGGGCTAGTTGCCCTCCAATCACTTTTGACTATTAAAAAGGGCACTATCCCTTTGAATTTCCAATCGAATGAGCCTTTTTTGAAGTTTCTATGACAACGCCTTCTATAAAAACCTCATGCCCCCAGGGCATATCTTAAAGCTCTTGCCCTGAGGGTTGTGGGGGATTGTCCTCCTCAAAACAATGTTTTCTATCTGAAAATCAACTCCGCTGAACAAAATGGCTATCTCAAAATTTTAATTGGATGTGTTTGGGGGAATGATGGGCGTGGGGGAAGGGGGTAGTTGCCCTCCAATCACTTTCTACTATGAAAAGGAGCACTATTCCTTTGAATTTCAAATCAAATAAACCTTTTTTGAAGTTTCTACGACAACGCCTTCTATAAAAACTTTATATGCCCCCAGGGCATATCTTAAAACCCTTGCCTTGAAGGTTCTGGGGGAGTGTCCTCCTCAAAAACATATTTTCTATGTGGAAATCAACAACACTGAACAAAATGGCTATCTCAAAATTTTTATTGGATGTGTTTGGGGGAATGATGGGCGTGGGGGGGGGGGCTCTGGTCCCTACAAAAACATTAGACAATTAAAAAGGGCACAAGCCCTTTAATTTACGGTCAAAAGAGCCTGTTTTGTAGTTTATACAACAATGCCTTCTGTAAGAACCTTATATGCCCCCATGGCATAACTTAAAACCCTTGCCCTGAGGGTTGTGGGTGAGTGGCCTCTTCAAAAACATATCTTCTATCTGGAAATTAACTCCGCTGAACAAAACGGCTGTCTGAAAATTTTGATTGGATGTGTTTGGGGAAATGATGGGCGTGGGGGGGGGGGGGGGGGGCTAGTTACACTCCATTCACTTTCGACTATTAAAAAGGGCACTAGTCTTTTAATTTCCAATCGAATGAGCATGTTTTGAAGTTTCTACAACAACGCCTTCTATAAAAACTTTATATGCCCCCAGGACATAACTTAAAACCCTTGCCCTGAGGGTTGTCGGGGAGTGTCCTCTTGAAAATATATTTTCTATCTGGAAATCAACTACGCTGAACAAAATGGTTATCTCCAAATTTTGATTGGATGTGTTTGGGGAAAGTATGGGCGTGGGGGGGGGGGCTCAGTACCCTCCGATCATTTTTTACTATTAAAAAGGGCATAAGCCCTTTGAAAGTCCAAGTAAATGATCATTTATAGAAGCTTAGATAACAACACATTCTGTAAAAACCTTTGATGCCCCAAGGGCATATCTTAAAACCCGTGCCATGACTGTGGGGGTGGATTGACTACCTGAAAGACATTAACAGTATCTTTACATACCCTGTGTTCAAAAAAATGGATATCTGAAACTTTGGTGGCGTGGGGTGCAAGAAAAGGTTGGGCATGGAGGGGGAGGCGGGATACTAATACTCCAATCCCTTTTGACTATTAAAAAAGCTACTAGCTCTTTAATTTCCAATGGAATAAGCCTGTTTTGAATTTTCTACAACAACACCTTCGATAAAAACCTTATATGCCCCCAGGGCATAACTTAAAACCCTTGCCCTGAGGGTTGTGGGGGAGTATCCTCCTTAAAAATACATTTTCTATCTGGAAATCAACTACGCTGAACAAAATGGCTATCACAAAATTTTAAGTGGATATGTTTTGGGGAAGGAGGGGCGTGGGGGGGGGGGGCGAGGGGACTTCAAGTCATGTTTAACGTTTAAGGTTGGCAATGGCAATCATGATTCCAAAACGAACAATCGCTTTGTCACTTTCCTGCGGCGACTTCTTCTATACGTCTTGCTTCTGGGAAAAAAAAAATAAAACAATGAAGTCGTATGGCCTTGACTACAGGCAGCACTACATCGTTGACTCTGATAATGAAGTCAAATCCAGGGATAAATCTTAACTCATGTATATTTAGTCAACGAAATTCAATGAGCCTGTTATTTAGAGGTAATTACTATGGGTGCTCCTGAGTGTCAAACTGAGAATTCAAAAGGAACAAAATACGGAATCAAACAGTATAAGACTAGTTCGAAAAAGGTTATTCTGACACACAAAAATGTAAATAGAGACTAGTAAATAGTCATGATAGCTTTTTCTCATCAGAGGGCTATATATATTAGATGAGATATATTCATGATTGAATTTACATACAATAAAATATTTTACTGTTCCCCCAAAGGGGGACATATATATATATATATATATATATATATATATATATGTATATATATATATATATATATGTATATATATATATATAGTATATATATATATATGTGATATGATATATATATACATACATATATATATATATATATATATATATATATATATATATATATATATATATATATATATATATATATATATATATATATATATATATATATATATGGCAATCAGGAAGATGTGAAAACTTTATTGAATCTTTTTGAAATACTTTAATGAAAAAATTAGATAACTGATCTCAAAATCACTGACACAAAGAGATTTCAGCGAGCAACAGAACTTGCATTCATTAAACTAAATTAACATGCACCAGCGACAGTGAATGACAAAAAGGGCAAATCAACTCTCGATCAGCCTTCTGTGTTGATCGGGACTCATGAGCTAGTTGACCGGTCGAGATTCGATCTGTACTGATTTTGCACAATTGCCAGACTCTGATGAATTATCAGTCATTTTAAATATGATTAATTTCCATGACGTTGTTTCTACTTGGAAGTAAAAAATTAACATGTAATCAGGTTTTACGAAATAATCACGATTTATGGCACTCAATCTATCAGATTGATGCTATTCTTGTTGTTTTCTCGGGAATTTTCAAGGAAAAATTAGAAGTCTAGTCACATTTTTTCAGTATATTCGTTTTTTATTTCAATTTTTTTTTAGTCTTTAAAGCAAAAAAGGTTTAAAATAATAAAGATGCATAGTACCTTCATTAGCTTTTCAACTTCTGAGGCGAGACTATCATCTGAGCCACCACTTGAGCCTTCAGACATCTGTCGACGATGACCTTTCTTTAAATTTGAGGAAGTAACATTAAGGTGGATATGGTCACCACTAGGCCCTGAATAAAAACAGCGATTTGGACTAGAAGGTGCGCGGCTCCCAGGACTAAAATAATACCGAGCATGAAAAGACCCGAAGAGACATATATTGCAGCACTTGAATGTTTAACATTCCGCCTTTTCTCCAAAACCACCAGAGGTTAGACAATTTTTTTAAGGCAAAGAAAAAACTTTGAAACGATGGGTACATCATTAACTCACGAAACTCTACAATTCAAAATTTAAAGAGACAATCGATTTCAGCAGAATCGATGCTGAATCTTAGATGAATTTCCTAAGGGGCAAAACATTTTTTCCTTCTCCTCAAAGGTTGGGACCCTACAAAGGCTAAACCAAGGCATTTGCTATTATGTTTCTTTTCGATGGAGTTTAATTGAAAATTTTTTAAACATTCACAAATAATGCATTTCTTCCGATGTTTTGAGCGATGTAAGTTAATTACTTAAAGTAAACTCGTACCAGTGCAAAAAGTGTAGTGGTTAACCCGTGTGAAGACACCCATAAAAAAAGGATGATGAAGAGCCGTGGCCGATGTCACTTGAACCCATATGACTTTCTGACGATACCCCACTCCCTCATTGTTGAAGAAAAAAAAAACACATGTCGATCTGTAATTATTGGAATTTAGTATGAAAATCAAAATTATATTAGATTTTAAATGACCAGGGTAAACAAACTACAATTTACAAACTCAAAATTAAAAAGCAGGTGTTACTTTTACAAGAAAGTAAAGAATGACAACTTAGAACATAAAGTACCATAAATGCAAGGGGAACCTCTTTCAGTTTCTCAAAGTAAGTCTCAGATAATATCTTGAATGCGCTACAGGGAAAGAGTAAGAGGCAGAGGACCTAATGTTCCTTGCAGCCTAACCCACAATGTGAAGATCTAGAAGTAATAGGGACTTTGCAATTGAAGGCATGCTGATTGAGCCTAGTGACTCAGTTTCAGAGTCGTTGAGATAGGTTGATACTGTTCTACAGTTTACATGGGGCTTTACTGACTATACATTACTGTCTTCCACAATTTTATATTTTTTACTCTCTGTGTGTAGTTGCCTCCAGATGGAGTCTCAAAATGTTTCTGAAAAGGAAACTTTTTTGGCTGATTTGCAGAAACAGATATGTCTACGAGACTGCTTCATCTGCTTTAACTGATCCACGACTCCCTAGGTGGCGAGAGATATGCTCAAAACAGATTTGGAAGTCCATTTACGCTAGTTTATTAAGGACGATGAATATGCTAAAAGTATGAAAGTTATCAAAATCAATTTGGCATTCCTCAATGAGAAGAAGGAAAGATCGAGAATCACAGCATACGGCAATTCGGATAAGCATAAACAATCTTTAACCTAATGATTATAGCCAGAATCTTGGCTGGTACGATGTAAACATATTGAGGCAATCTTCGAAGTCTTGTGAAAATATCATATAGCTAAACACAGCTCCTTGAAGAAGATACGTAGGAGTTGAAAGTTTTTTTTTTAAACCTGAACGCTTGTATGAACTTTGAACCGTCTGTTTAACAAAAACAAAGAGTTGGGAGCAGAATAAGTGATGCTGGATGGGAATTCCATTTTCTAGAACTATTTGACTCAAGATCAAATCTCTTGCTGTTGTTCCTTGGAATTCAAGCAATGGTACATCTAATAGTTTCCTATTGTAGAAGTGTTCTGATATTGCAGTTGTGAGATAGCCCCCCCCACCCCTCACCATAGCTCTTCCTGGCTGAAGGACCGAGAAACAGAGATTTACACCGCCGATGCTGATCTTTTACTTAATTAATAAAATGAAAATAATTTTGTTAATAAATGAAAATTTGTGATTAGTTAAAAATTTGGCCTGGAAATTTTGTTGGAGATAGGGGGAGGGCGTTAATCAAGATTTTGTCCCGGGCACAAGAGAGGCCAGAACCACCACTGTTTAAAACTCTGGTTTTTTGGTTTTCAACCATATACATTTGTATGGTACCCTTTTCATGCTTCCCACCACTTCTACTCTCAAGGTTGCACCAAAAACTGTAATGGAATATGGAACTTCATGATACAATTATCAAGGAAAATTTACAGAACACGTAATAAAAAGCGATTAGATATAAAAATGAAGTTTTACAAGAGCCCTTTAACAGTTCTCTATGAAATTTCAGTTCCCAGCTAGCGGAGAAGAAAAAAAAGGAAACAGAAAAAAAGAGGACACATCAATCCTACCCATCATTAAATTAGTTTTCCTTGTTGTTCAAGGTAGTAACTTTCTTGTGTTTGCTTTTCAACAATGACCATTACAATGGTGTTTTTTCTTCATTTTCAGAAAATCCGACGGCATTTTCGAATGGTTCCAGGCTCTTTTTCAAAATTTTTCTAAAGTTGTTTTCAGAATAATATTTTACTATTAAGATAAATCGAAATAATAGTTACCATTCTTGAATCGGCTGCAAATGAGAATTTTTTATCACTTGCCAGTTTTTCTCTTTTGAGTGTATTTTTAAACTTTTGGTTACTATGGGTCGTGGTTCGCTCTTTACTACGTTGGAGCTATTGCTGCACCCATCAAAACTGGAAACAAACAGAAATTACTCTCTGTATGAGGGAGATACCCACTCCACAATCCCTTACTCTTTACGCTACCGTTTTACAGTGCTTACAAAATTCCGACCAAACGGCCCTTGCGTTTGAACAGTTCTTGAATAATTAGGACAAAGTCAAATTTGGCGTAAATAGCGAGGGGCGGAGGAGGGGTAGCCACCTCATATACGGAATGATTTCTATTCGTTTCAAGTTTGATGTTGCTTCTTACTTTCATTTGAAAATGTTATTTTCTTTTTATTTAATTTCTGGTCGCTTTTCGAATCAAGCCCAAGCCTATCCAAGATATAATGGGGGCTACCGCCCTATAGCCACCACTGCTTGCTGTTAAATTGCTTATATCAAAAATTTTTAATTGATTTGTAGCGTCCTAGATTGGTAGCGTGAAAATTTCCTGACTATTAATCTGCCACTTAACCGACATATTAAAGGGATTAAAGGATTAAGGGAATTTGAAAAAACATCAACAATGGCACAAGATCAGCTAGAATGAACTTGAAACTAAGGTTCATTCGTGAATGAACGAATACATCTATAAAGTCCCCCTTTTTCTTATGGAACAAATGTTAACTTATATTGAGATTTAATAAATGGAGGCCAGGTTCGTAATTTTTGTCGGGTACCTTGAAATTCTACGTATTTGCATATTTGAAATTACCAAAAAAAAAAAAAAAAAAAAAAAAAATCAATTCTTTCTACATTTATATATATTGCTATCAAACTTTTTTGTTAAAGTTCTGGTTACTCTAAGACCGAGTCGCACCTTCCTTAGAGTTCGTTGACGCATGATTATTTAATATACAAAAAAGAAAAAAAAAACGTTAAACCAATATTTCCGTTTGAACGTCGATAAAAAAAAATTCCTGGTAACACTTGCCTTCCCTTTCTAAGGGATTTCCCGCTCAATATATCCCTCTCCACCTTTTATGCCGGTTAACATATGAGTGTAATCTATTATATTACAAAGAAAACAGTTTTTTGCTATAAGAAGAAAGCTATGCCCCCGCAGCACCTATATTTAGCATATTAGAGCTGAAGGGAGATTAGTTTATACTCCACCCCAGACCCCCTTAAATATTTAACTGAATGCTCAAAGAAAGTTTGAAAATCTGGGTGTAAAAATACACTTTTTGAGGCATAAGGTATTTTCCACCACCTATGCAATGACCCACCAGTCCTCCTTCACAATAGTTGATGCGATAGTATACGTAACTGCAGATAATTTTACCAACCATCGAGTGAATCAACTTGGTAAAATGAAGCTTTAAAATAAGTATTTATATTAACCGTTTATTTAATACGGATTACGTGACTCTTTAGTAATGAATGCGCAACCGTGTGTCATTACTGCCCCCGAAACTTGTAAGCTCAATCTATAGTATTAAAATAATTTTATACCGATTGGCTATCTCAAAATTTTTAATCGACTCGTACATTTAATCGTCACGCTGTAGATTAACTGGAAACTTATCCCAAATCGAAACTGGCTATATTTTTCTAAGCAAGTCTAATTGGCAATCAATACTTAAGATTTCAAAAAAAAAATCTTTTTTTGTAAAAACCTAGTTAAATCAAGAGTTTCAAGGTTTAATCTACTATATTTTAAATTTTTCAACAGGAAATTTATCTCAGATAAAAAAGCAAAAATTTCAATTTCCCTCTAGATACTCCTACTCATCAGATGTCAATGCTTACAATAGCATGCCAATTTATATTTCACGTTATTCTTGTCACCTCTATAGAAATAAAACAAAAGAGATTATAAGTCTGCACCCCGCTCTTTAATATAGGGGGTATTTTTAATAGGATAAATGTATCCTATTAAAATCAGGATTGTGCTTATGACTATAATCGTATTAATTTAAAATAGTGTTTTTTAATTGCTGCAACTATAATTTTTAGCTCATCAAATTCGTAATTAAGTGTTAAAAATTAGAAAATGAAGATAAGAAAAAACAAAATTTTATTCCCCATCCACAAATTTCGGGATACAGCCCCCACTCCAGTTTGTACTGAATAAAAGAACCGTTCCTAAAAATAAAAATCAGCACTAAAACCCTCCTGAGGTCTAGACAAACATCTAATACCAATATCTAGTTCGTAAAAATAATCAGGCTAAAGAAAAAAATAATAACAATAATAGTACAATCTCCAACATACAAAATGTCAACGTCAAATTGAAGCTAAAAGATTGTTAAGAGGATACGTGAGGGGTTTCCATCTTTCAAAAATCGTGTAAACCAGTGATGCTGGTGTACACGATTCAGGCCACCATCCGTGGCGAGAAGAGGCACAGAGTAAACAAACAAGTGACGCTCCGAGACTTATAACAGCTGGCAAAAGTAGGCAGCCCCTCAGTCAAGCGTCTGAAAGTTAGAATCGAAGCGGGATTTTGCCATTATAGCTTAACACAATTTGAGTTAGATTTTGAAGACGTTCAACTTAAATTCAACACTTTTCGATGTGAAATAGGCAGTTAACCAAATTATGGCTTGAAAAAACATTTTCAGACAAAGTAGCCCTTCAGAAGGTTGAGCTTGACACCCCTGGTCTAAAATCTAGCAGTTTCCCCTAATCACACCCATGGCTACACTTCTGTTTATCATTTATTCCGCGTGGTAACACATTATCCGCTTATCTCTATATTTATATGTTTAATATTGTTTCCTTCCATCTGCATTACAAAGCCTTTGCCCGAACGACGAAATATCTTACCTGGAAATTACCTCAATGTCAGATGAAGTCGCTGTCTCAATTTCGTCCCCTGATGTATGTCCGCTATTGAAGACTGAACGAAGTTTAGTTCCTTCAGATCTGCTCGAGAAAAGCATTACTATATCAACATATTATAAATATAAATACCACATAGCAATTTATCACATTATTATTAACCACCATTACAAGAGATGGGGCAGACGAGGAACTCTTCAGACCTCGTAATATGTATACCAAACTTAAGCTAACATGATGAATTTTATGTAATCTTAAAACTTTCGCATAATTATTAACCACCATTGAAACAGCTTAAAGAAGTGGTTCCCAGACTTTTTGGCGAAGTCCCAGCAAAGCATTCATAAGATCCTACCTGTCCATGACAAAATTCATATTATTCATGGAGAAAACTTCCATTCATCAGAAGAAGTCTAAAAGATCATTAGCGTAATCTAAGCGATCCTGGGATCACCCAAGTTAAAAGATAATTGTCCCCCTTCTAATACGTTATATTTCGGAGGCTAAGAAACGTAACCGTAAAGAAAGTGAATGAAGTAATTAAAACACCGTTCTAGAAATTTTAATTATTAGATTTATTTATTATCCCTTCCGACTCTTAAAAAAGTTACATTTTGCGCGATAACAGCAATTAGCTTTCAAAGAGGTTTCTATTGATCTATTTCTTAGTTTTGAAAATGTTTTTCAGATGTCATTATAAATAAACTCTTTTTATTACTGTAAGTCACTACTGATAGCTGCCCGAAATATAGTTCCTTCGGATCTGCTTGAGAAAAGGTTTTTTAAATTAGAAAACTCATCCCACCATCATCATAAATGAGAAGAAAAACGACCTCCAAAGTAATCTTTAAACATTTTCTATTACTCAGAAACTTTCTATTACTCCAAAACTCATAAATAAGAAAACAGCCATAGAACGTAAGCAGGAGGATAAAAGCCCCATCGAGAGCTTTCATATCAGTTTTTGTGAAAAAGATTTTAATGTTACGCGGTTTAGCTTGGTTCTTAATGCAAGCAACGGGGGCGCAGTACAGAAATCCACAGGACAGCTTGTAATTGATTATTTGAAAGAAAGACTAATAGAAGCTTAAGGGCTTCTCGCCAGGGTAAAGGGACAATTTCATTAAAGAACCTTCGGTCAGCTATATGACGCGTTTTTCGTACAACATGAAAGCTCTCCTCCACCTCTGATAAAAGCCAAACCCGATCGTTGCTCTTTAGGTTCTGCAAGTATTTTCCGGCGGTATGGTGTTTTATAGATTTGTCGAAGAAAACATATGAACTATCACGTAGATTTGGTGACAGCTGCAACAGAATTGTCAATATCCCACTGATCTGTCTTTTATCAAGTGCCTAGTGTTGTAAGTTGTAAAGTCTCATAGCATTTGGTCTTTGTTGAATGAATGATTAAAAGATTAAGTTGTTGATTGCTGAGAATATTTTTTGTCAGTGTCCGTTTCGTTTTTGTTTTTGTTCATACTCCTCTTAATGCGTCTTTGTTATGTACAGAGGGTAACAATAAATTAATTAGTTAAATGCAATACGAGAACTTAGAAGCGTTTCTTAAACGTCCACTCTTCTCAGTTGTGTGTCAAATTCCTAAATAACAAAAAAAAAAATTAAAGATAAAGTAGATACAAATTTTCAAAACCTGCGAAAAACCTTAGTTCTTCTACTTTACCAAGAACTAACTTAACAAGAATACGTTAGAGCTCGAATTCTTGTTACCAGAATGAACGTCTAAATTATTCACCGGACAAACGATATGAACGATATTCATAAAGCTACACTTATGGGAATTCTGCTTGGCTTGACTAGAGTCACGTCACCACCACATGACTTATTGTCATGTAATGGCGCAGTCGGGTTGAACTCTTCTTGATAATACGGAGCAAGGAGTCCTATCTCATCAGCAACAGCCCGCCTAAGGGACCGGAATTAGACTCCGACAGATGAGATTATACGAAAGCGTCTCCATGATAATCCAAGCAAGATAAAGATTATTCTTGGAAAAGATGAGATATTTATCTGCCAATGGCGATTCGAAAACTGCTGCTTTCTCTTTTGAATAAGGTAAACGTACTATTTCAAAAACGAGAGTGATAAAGAAATTCAACAAACCAAAACAAACAGTAATAGCGGAAAGAAAGTTAAGAAAGGGCACGTATATCAAGTGTAGTGTAAAAGTGCGTAACAATTCAGTCGTAATCCGATATGAGGCTCTTCCGATATGAGGCTGAATAAAAGCTCATGGTTTCAAGCTTTATATGATTGATCGTAAATATTTACGGATTCTGCGGAGCACTTTTGACGTTTCCGCAATAGAACATATACTTTTATGTATTTTATACTTCTTGAAATATCACATTTTGCATTAAAAAAAAATTAAATGCTGTCTATGTTTCTAGCAGTTTTATTTTCTTTTCTTCTTTTTTTGTTTAGCCCACATTCTTGGTAAAAGTTTAATGGTTGCCCTTTACTCACTTGGACATGCTACTAGCTTCTCTAGTTAATAAAATTAGTTTAGTAATTTCTGATACCCGAGAGAAAGTCGAGTTAAGACCAATTGCGAAGTTACAGGAAAGTTACGCTGTGCAGTTTTGTCTTGTTTATATTTTATGGTTTTGCTTCCTACACAACTTCTTTTACGTTTGCTTTTTTCTTTCAGGCGAGGAGGGGGGGGAAGGGGGGGGTCAGTCGTCTTTGGCTCGGTAACGGTAAACGATGGAAACGAATAAGAAAATGTTCTCTAATATTTGCAAAATTTCGACCAATTTTTCAGAGAAATTGAAATAATTTGTTTTCTAGCATACTGAAGTTTCAACAAGAAGCAATGCGAAACTGTCTTAGCACCGAAAGTAAACTTCACATAATATCATGTGATGATGGAATCGGGTGGCAAATGGAATTATAGAGATTTGATATAATAAAAGGTGTATCATCAAATTTTATAGAAAATAATTCGGGAAATGTCCAGATCCAATTTTCCAAAATTTTGTATGCATGTAAAGCTCGGGCGCAGAAGCAGACTGAAAGAAATACAGTTGTGGCTCGATTCACAGTTGGGGAGAAGAGAGGATTTTTTGGAATCTTGTAATTTACACGTCTACCAAAGGCGGTATACTGACCTCAAAAGAAGTAGATAGAAAGTAAAAGCTAGTATCCAGGACGTACTTTTGGGGTTTCCTGACGCAATAGTTGCTCTTTGGAGAGGGGGAGTGTCTCTAAATGATTTTCATAAGAAAGTATACCAGAAGAGGTGTTGGATATCAGCGAAATTCTGCAAGATGTAAAAGCTAGTATTTTTGGCGATGTCTTTTGAGGATCAAAACGGAAACGAACATCCACAGGCAATAGTAAAAGGAGAGGATCCCTAGTAATATCATTGAGACAAAAAACAAAACCGATTATCGATTCTACCAAATTTGATAGAACGTAGTAGCCTCTGGGAAGAGAGGATCCCTACATTCTTCCCATTAAAATACTTGGCAAGAGAGGTGATGGATCTTAAACAAACTTTATGAAAAATAAGAGAGTAAACGGTGCTTGGTTGGTGTTTCGGCTAACTGAAAAAAAAAGCAAAAAACAATCCTATGAGAGGTGGTAATGCCTGTAAATTTAAGTAATCAGATCATTTGACAGATAAATGATCTACATTTAATCAAACTCGATAGGAAACAAGAACTACCGTCTTGGCTATGCCAGTTAAGGATACAAACCGAATACAGCCTTTGTGGAGGGAGGGAGGGATGACTATATTCTTGTCATTAGGATATTTGGCAGAAGACTTATTGGATCTCAAGTGTCTCAATCTAAAATAACATCAAGTGTCCTTGCTACATCTCCTGTTTGTGATTGTTTCTGTTCGTTTTAAGTTTGACTTGGTTATTTATTGTATTTTTGTTCCTTTTACTTTTGAATTATTATTTAACTTTATTTATGTTCGACTTCGGTCTAATGTAGCTTTTTCAACTATTTTCTATTTGTTTTTAATTGACACAATTTTTTATTGGATAATAAAAGGAATATTTGTAATTTTTTTTGGTTTTTCTCACAAAGAATCAAAACTCCGTAACAAAATTTATTAATGGTTGTGCTGTGAACTTTGGATGATGGGTACGAGAAATATTATTCAGAAATGGTTTGGAAATTTGCAAACTCTTGTGCTTCTATAGGGCAGAAGCAATTCTGACCTGTATCATGTTACAGCCTTGTGCATAGACAAATATTAATGGACCATTTTAGTGTAAGAATCTTATTGTGTAATAATCTGCTTTAACTGCTTCTTTGTTTAAATAAATGTATTTTTTGGTTATTTATGAAAACATTTAAATTAAGAATCAATACAACGATATTTTTATTCAAACGTTTTTTGTCCTTGATAAGCTCACCTTACTCCACCCTCAAGCCAAAATTTAAAATGTACTTCATCTCCCCTTCAATTATTTCCTCAGAGATTCAGCTGTGCCACTTAATCCGTTAATTTAACCCTTTAGCTATCCCTGAGATATTGCAAATAAGTCCTTTTGACAACCTGGGTGTTCAAATAGTCTAAAAGTCCAATAACTAAACACCTGGGGATACATGACCCTCCTAGCCCCCGGGGCAAGAATTGTAATTTATGCGATTTGCTTATTGTTTACATATAGTATTTATTAGGAAGTGGATTAAGTTGAAACTTTCAGGGCTACTACTACTCCTACTACAATTACTACTACAACTACTACTAATACTTCTACTACTACTACTACTACTACTACGATTACTGACGAATGCGACTGCAACTACTTACAGCAGCGACCGCAACTACTACTAGAGCTACCACTTCTTCTAAGACTACAATTGCAGCTACTTCTGATAGAGACTACTTGCGACAAGTACTGTGACTACTTGCGGCTGCGACCACCTGCGACTATGACTGCGACTACTTACAACTACGAATACTTACGACAGTAACAGCAGCTACTTGTGACTGCGAATACTTGAGACTGTGACCACGACTACTTACTGCCGTGACTTCTTGCGACTAGACTATTTGCGACTGCGATAACAATTACTACTACAGATGCAGCATCTCAGGAATGGAATTGAATGTGAAGCTGAAACGTTCAGGGAAAGTTGAGGGGGGGGGGTGTAAAAATAAATCAAAAGACAATATGCGAATTCAGATTGTTTAAAATGGCTCACGCGATATATCCAAGAAACAACTAGGGGTGTTACGTTGGAGCACTCAGGGCATGTTATTGGGGATGTTGAACTAAACAAAAAGACACTACATACATCAAAGGTCGTTAAAAGGGTAAATCAAGGTCGTTAAAGGGCTAAGGGTGATAAGTTTAATTTTCACGGCATAGTGAGGGGAGTGTCATGCTAATTTAAAAGAAACTACGCGCGTTCAGGTTTTCAAAAGGATGTATCTTCGATATCTCAGGAATGGCTAAGGGTATTAAGTTGAACTTTCAGGGCATGTTGAGGGAGATGCTGAATTTAATCATAAGTCACCACATGCATCCTTGTGCTCAAAATGACCCATCTGCACTATCTCATGAACGACTAAGGATATTAAGTTGAAACATTCTGGGCGTTGTGGGAGGGGGCGATTAATATTTGTCTATGCTCAAGGTTGAAACAGGCTGGGGGTCAGAATCGCATCAGTCTTACAAAAGTCCAAAGATCATGCGGATTTATAATCAACTTATGTGAATATTCCTTGCCCATACACCCAACGTTCTATAATAAAATTATCATTAAAATGTTTTGCAAAGTTTGTCCTAATATTAACCAATATTCCTTATATTAACCAATAAAAAAACAATGTCAATGAAAACCCAACAGAATTTAAGTTGAAAACTGTTTTTCCACAAAAGATATGTTTCAAAGAAAACTGAAGACCTACATTAAACCAAAGACAAATAAAGTCAAGTAATAATTCAAGCATAAAACTGGCATAAGTCACTATAAAAATGAAACCCAAAATGAACAGAACTTACAATAAATAATCAAGTAAAACTTAAACCGAACAAAAATACCACAAACAGGAGTATGCCCCCCCCTCGCCCCCTATGTCTTCTATAGACCAGAACGTCATTTGCGCTTTTCTGAAAGCAGAATACGTAAAATAAAATCTTTATAACGCTAATAAATTCAAAACTGGTGATATCTCCATTGATAAATGCCAATGTATACTGAACTGTTAATCTACATTTCATTAGTTCATTTCAGTAATTTTCGTTATTATATTTTTTGTTGTTGTCGTTGACGTTATGACAAATAAAATTACGCATCTTGAAGTAAAATTGTTTCCAAAGAGAAATCACCATAAGCAGGAATAAGGCTAACGCCCCCTATCCTTTTTGAAGACTAGAATGTCGTTGCGCTTGTTCCGCGGTATCTTATTTTGGGAAAATCAATGTAAGTTCAATTTCTTAGAATATACAGATGCATCTATCTTCGTAGAAAAAACTTCCAAAAAAAGAAAGCCTCTCTGGGATTCCGAGGAAATAGAGTACACGGCGACAACTTTGGAAATTGTTTTAAGCATACACTTCAGTTTCGCGTTGCCTATATAAAAAGTTAAACCCTTCTTGCTTCCTTTTCATAGTATTATTTGACTGAAGTGCAATAGGCGTCAGTACTTAGTTAGTCTTAGGGGAAAAGTAGAAAAAGAAAACTAATGAAAAACATGGAAATTTTCTATCCTACTACTATAGAGTAGAAAGTAGAAAATTACCGTTATATTTTTGCATATCCTCAAAGGGGCAGCAATCCCTTTTACCCCTCCCTGCTGCCAACCCTGTCTATCCCTGTTTGCTGCTATTTGGATTTCACAGGTTTCTCTGAGATCAGCATAATGGAAGATAATCTTTTGCATATTCACGATATTTAGAAGTTCGTGTCTAACTTTGAAAGAATTTCGAATTTTCAAGCTGATACTAAAATCTTAAGCACAGACAGGCACATATGTAGGATAGAAGGCTGTCTTGGTCTCGCTTCTCCTTCCCCTAAATGTTAAGATATTTTCATATAATTTGCCTCTAATTTGGGTTTTTACGAGCTTCCCCCCCCTGAAATAAATAATTTCCTCTATAAACGACTGAGCCAACATATCAATTTTTTCATCATCATTTTATTTAAATTTACCATTTTATCATTTACACTTACTATTTTTCTTTTTTCCTACTTAACGTCAATATTTTGGACTAAGCTATGCTTTGTGAATCCTATTTTTCCTTGTTATTTTAATCCACATTTCTCAGCAGCTGTGACCGTAATATCCTCTGGCATTTCTCTAGCCAGGAGTGTCAATGGTTTTATGCAAACAAACAGAAGCGTTAAAAAAATTGAAATTAATTTTATAAATAAATACAAACTACTTATTTTTAATCAGAAAGTTCGAACTTTCAGAATACACTTCGAAGAAAGCTATCATTTGAGGCAACTGTTAACTCTGCACCTAGCACCCAAGCTCTACAATTGTGAAATAGAAAAACCGGAAAATTGCTATTGAGGAGTCAACTTAAAAAAAAAACTTTCAAAAAGATAATTTTCTCGAAGCCTTTCTAAAAACCGACGTTTTATTTATTTTATTTGTTTGTTGTCCATTTTCCATGGTAAAAACCTATTTAATGTCTTGAAACAATATCAATTCTTTCCTTTTATTAACAAAAATTCGAAGAAATTGAATTTTATTTTCTTTGCTATATTTTCAAGGTCACCTTTAAGAAGTTCAAGATTGCTACCATTAGAGTTAGAGAATTAGATCAATTTTCGTAGCATAGAAAAATTAAGATGATGGTGAAATAAGGGAGTTAAGAGGCAGTCGTAGTTCAAAAAGCAAAAAATAAAACAACAAAAAAGAAGGAGAATGTAAAAGAGAGAGCAAGAGGCAAGAAAATTCTAGGTTGAATCAAATTTTTAACTTTTGATTCAAACTTTGAACTTTGATTGAACAAGAAGAATGAAAATATATATCGTCTATACAGTGCTTTTTTTTGTATCTGCGTTTACGTGGAATAAATATTCTCAGCACTCATCTCAACTGGTTATTAGTGGCCTATTCATTACCATCCTGCACCTAGGCGTTGTAAAGGCGGATTGTTTTTTATTATGGTGTATTTAAATACAAACTTTTGTCCTTTATTTATGGAAGCAGTATTAGTATATTTTTATTATATTATTATATAGTATATTATTATATAGTATACTATATTATTAGTATGTATTTTAATAAGACGAATCGCCTAAAGCTAGGTTGACTTCTAGTTTGTGTTGCCTCTATTTTAAAAAAATCTGCATTTCATCCGGCATATTCATTGAATGCTTTTCGGAATTCTTTGAAATGATATTTATTTCAAAATTTTACCCTTCTCCCGAGAAAATAATCTTCAAACTTTCAGTTTTACGCTAGTGAGACATGTTTCTTTCCTGGTCAAGCTGTAGGTCAAAGAGGTTTGAACAGTTGCAGAGTATTGCAGCAATAAAAAAAAAACATGAGAGAGAGGGAAAAAAGAGAGAGAGAGAGATAGAGAGAGAGAGCGAGAGAGAAAAGAGAGATAGAGGAGAGAGAGAGAAGAGAGAGAAACAGCGGGGGGGAGAGGGAGAGAAATGAAGTTAAAACCTTTCTGATGAGAATGGTGACAAGTCCCTAATTTCTAATTCTTTTGTTTGATGTTCAAAGCGAACGTAAGAATCATTTGAACTGACAGTTTTTTCACTTCGATTATCAAAAACAGCATGCTCATCTTTTTCCTGAGTCACGTCGATATTGCAAGACTCTTGTCCCTTGTCCCTTTGAACAGGCTCCTGAAAACAAGGAAACTCTGTTAAATAAGACGAAAGAACAGTATTTTGACAAGCACTTAAAAAACAACGCAGAATATAGCTTGACTATGCCATAGTAAGAATCCCTGAGCATCTCTCCCTATAGAAACTCTTACGAAAATGGTTAGAATTTGCAAAAATTACATATATTTAGAAGAAAAAATAAACTTCTCAAATCATCAAATATTCTGAAAATTTCTTCTGTCGGTTCCTTTATAATATTTGCCTTTGAGTGCCTATGACAATTAGAGATAATTTCTTAACCAGTTTAAAGGACTTCCTCTGTCAAACTAAAACCTAAGCTCCTTACAAAAGTATCCAAGGAAAAGACTTTTTGAGAAAAAAAAAAGATTCAAGGGAAACTCCTTGATAGTAAGTTTTTACTTCACATCGATTTAACAGCAGTATTTAAAAAAATCCATAGAATTTGTGTGATATCTTCTAAATGGAGGCTCTTTGGACAAATAAACAATCCGCCGGAGGAAAAAAATCTTGGCGAGACTGAACTTACAGGGGACAGATTTTATAAAGTTTTCTAATCAATGAAACGTCTCAAATGGCTTTCTAAAGGAAGGACAAATCAAGAAGTAGACGTATTGGAGCTCTTCGTATTTTACGGCAAATATCACTAATACTACTACTACTACTAACAACTCATCGCAGCACCAAGCCGCCTGAGGCCAACACAGCTACGCACGCTCCTCCTCCATCCCAATCTATTCAAAACCTCCCTTTTTACACCCGCCCAGGAAGTTCCCATTTCCTTTAAATCTTTCTTAATGAAGTACTCCCACCCCAGATGATGACGACCTGCTTTCCGTTTAGCCCTAGACGGTTGGCCGAAAAGGATAATCTTCGGCAATCTGTCATCCTTCATCCGCACAACATGCCCTAACCACCTCAACCTTTCTTTCATTATAGACCTAGAAAGCGGTATTGAACCAAATTTTTCATATAGCCTATTGTTTGAAATACGGTCAATCAGACGGGTACCCAGAAAAATCCTTAAGCAATTTCTCTGGAAAATATCTAGCAAATCTTCATCCGCTTTTCGGAGCGTCCATGCTTCAGAGCCATATTTTACCACTGTCATCACTGTAGCTTCTAAGATTCTAATCTTGGTTTGCAGACTTATCTTCCTATTCTTCCAGACTTTTTTTAACTGTGAAAAACACCCTGAGCCTTGGCTATTCTATTTTTAAAACCTTCACTGCTCCCAACATCTTTACTAATAATACTACCAAGGTAAGTGAAGCTGCCCACCTGATCAGTCTTTTCATTACCCAACGTCACCTTTTCATCTTTACTTATTCCTAGCCTTAGTGACTTAGTCTTCCTAACATTAATTTTCAAACCAATACTAGGACCCTGAACTCGCAAAACCTCTAAAACTTCATTCATTTTGCTCACGCTTTCATCTAGGATGCTTAAATCATCAGCATAATCCAAGTCCAGGAGACTTTTTCCTCCCCATTTGATTCCGTGGTCTCCCATTGCCTTTCCTGTGCTCCTTAAAACAAAGTCCATCAAAATAATCCATATAAAGGGGGATAGAACACAACCCTGCTTAACTCCTGATTTAATACACAACCAGAGTAGAATGCTTCGTCTGGATTTGCTCCGGGGTATAGCAATTCCCATGCTACGATTACCAGACTGGTTATTTGGCAGTGTATAATGTGGTCAAACATGTTTTGAGAGTTTGGTCGTAATAATATAATTTAAGCAGACAGGTTTTTTTCTGTTATTGTTGTCAACTGCACATGGAAACAGTTTGACGTGTTTGAGGAGATCACGCTCCTTGGCGTTTGATTTTCATTTCCAAAAAAGGGGTAATTAGTGATTGGATAATTTTTTACATGAAATCTCTGAATAAAATATTTTTGGAGTATGTACTTGACGATGGAGAAAAGGGGTTAATGTGATTAGCAATTGTGAGCAAGGAGTCCCCCATTGGTTCTTGGTAGTAGGCGAAGCATATCAAGTTGAAAATTTGACAGAATGAGGCATTTGAGGTGGAAATTGAACTAAATCAAAATAAACTATGTGAGGAGGACTTGAGTTTTATGGATGATATGGAAAAATGGTACATGTTAAATATTCGGGTAAACATTCGACTATAAATAAGACTATTGTGTCTTTCTGAACTTTCTGTGAGAGGCGAGGGTAAATATTTAGTTTAAATAATTCAAGGAGGAATTGAGTTTTGTGGCTGGTGTGGAAAAATGGTACGTGTTAAATATTCGGGTAAACATTCGACTAAGAAACGCTTCACTATAAATAAGGCTATTGTGTTTTTCTGAACTTTCTAGGGCGGGGGTAACTATTTAGTTTAAATAATTCTACGAGGAATTGAGTTTTATGGATGATATGGAAAAATGGCACATGTTAAATATTCGGGTAAACATACGACTATAAATAAGGCTATCGTGTTTTTCCGAACTTTCTAGAGCGGGGGTAACTATTTAGTTTAAATAATTCTAGGAGGAATTGAGTTTTGTGGCTGGTGTGGAAAAATGGTACTTGTTAAATATTCGGGTAAACATACGAATAAGAAACGCTTCACTATAAATAAGGCTATAGTGTTTTTCCAAACTTTCTAGGGCGGGGGTAACTATTTAGTTTAAATAATTCTAGGAGGAATTGGAGTTTTATGGATGGTATAGAAAAATGGTACTTTTTAAATATTCGGGTAAACATACGACTATAAATAAGGCTATTGTGTCTTTCTGAACTTTCTGTGAGAGGCGGGGGTAAGTATTTAGTTTAAATAATTCTAGGAGGAATTGAGTTTTGTGGATGGTGTGGAAAAATGGTACTTGTTAAATATTCGGGTAAACATAGGACTAAGAAACGCTTCACTATAAATAAGGTTATTGTGTTTTTCTGAACTTTCTAGGGCGGAGGGTAACTATTTAGTTTAAATAATTCTAGGAGGAATTGAGTTTTATGGATGGTTTGGAAAAATGGTACTTGTTAAATATTTGGGTAGACATACGACTAAGAAACACTTCACTATAAATAAGGCTATCGTGTTTTTTCTGAACTTTCTAGGGCGGTGGTAACTATTTAGTTTATATAATTCTAGGAGGAATTGAGTTTTGTGGCTGGTGTGGACAAATGGTACTTGTTAAATATTCGGGTAGACATAAGACAAAGAAACGCTTCACTATAAATAAGGCTATCGTGTTTTTCCGAACTTTATAGGACGGTGGTAAGTATTTAGTTTAAATAATTCTAGGAGGAATTGAGTTTTATGGATGGTATGGAAAAATGGTACTTGTTAAATATTCGGGTAAACATACGACTAAGAAACGCTTCACTATAAATAAGGCTATCGTGTTTTTCAGAACTTTCTAGGGCGGGGGTAACTATTTAGTATAAATAATTATAGGAGGAATTGTGTGTTGTGGATGGTATAGTAAAATGGTACTTGTTAAATATTCGGGTAAACATACGACTAAGAAACGCTTCACTATAAATATGGCTATCGTGTTTTCCCGAACTTTCTAGGGCGGGGGTAAGTATTTAGTTTAAATAATTCTAGTAGGAATTAATTTTTGTGGGTGGTATGGAAAAATGGTACATGTTAAATATTCGGGTAAATATTCGACTATAAATAAGGCTATTGTGTCTTTCTGAACTTTCTGTGAGAGGCGGGGGTATGTATTTAGTTTGAATAGTTCTAGTATGCAATGAATTTTATGGGTGGAATGGAAAAATGCTAATTTTTAAAGTTTCGGATAAGTATATGACTAAGAAACACTTCACTAAAAATAAGGCTATTGTGTTTTCAGAACTTTCTAGGTCGGGGGTAAGTATTTAGTTTAATAATTATACGTGGAATTGAGTTTTATGGATGGTACATAAATAAGATAAGGGATTCGTTTTCGGCTACGCATACGGCTAGGAAATATTAATAACTCGGTGAATTCATCGTGTTTTTCTAACCTTTCTTGATTAAGGCCTAATTTGCTGTCTATTTAATTTCTTGAATTACTTCAGGGGATCGGATGGTACGAACATATTGCGGCCTGTTAAATATTCGAGTGTACATTCGACTATAAATAAGGCTATCGTCTTACCCCGAACTTTATAGGGCGGGGTAAGTATTTAATTGCAATAATTTTTGTAGGAATTGATTTTTGTGGATGGTATGGAAAAATGATACATGTGAAATATTCGTGTAAACATAAGACTAAGAAACGCTTCACTATAAATAAGGCTATCATGTTTTTCCGAACTTTCTAGGGCGGGGGTAAGTATTTAGTTTAAATAATTCTAGGAGGAATTCTAGGTAATTCTAGGTACGTGTCAAATATTCGGGTAAACATTCGACTATAAATAAGGCTATTGTGTCTTTCTGAACTTTCTGTGAGAGGCGGGGGTAAGTATTTAGTTTAAATAATTCTAGGAGGAATTGAGTTTTGTGGCTGGTGCGGAAAAATGGTACGTGTGGGGTAAATTAAGTTTTGAGAGGGGTAAAAATGGTAGTTATTTAGTACCCGATAAACAGGTGACTTGAAATGCTTCATTAGAAATAGTTTATTGCTAATGATATCTCCTTGACAGATATTTTTTTATTGTATTTTATAGCTATTAGCCAAACGTTGCTCTGTGTTTGTCACACCAAATAGTAAATATTTATCGAGGTTTTATTTTTTCTGTTCAATTATTTTCAGTGTAAGCCAATATAATTACTCATTCATTTATTCTAACTTAACTTGTAGAAACGGAAATTTTAGAATAAGAGTTCAGTCCCTTGATTAAATCAGTTTATTAATGTAAAAGAGTAAACAAAAGACTATATTGTCTAAATATTCTTCATCTTCTTCTTCTTATCGATCTAAACGATGCTCAGTGTCTTTAACACAAACCAGTAATCATTTATCGGGCTTTTATTTTTCCCATTAAATTATTGTAAGCGGAAGAAAAAGTAAAGATAAGGTGAGTAAAATGGTAGTTATTTAGTACCCGGTAAACAGGTGACTTGATATGATTTATTAGAAGTAGGTTATTGCTAATGATACCTCCTCGACAAATATTTTTATGGCTCTAACAATTGTACTCTATGCTTGCCCAGAGACAAGATGTGGCTTTCCCACTATTGCTCTATGACCGGTTATCGACACTACCTGGTTTAGTGCATATATTAAATCAGTATTTTTTACATAGTGGAATTATAAACGAATAACACATATCTCTAAGAAAGTGAAGATGGAGTATTTTAATAAAGTTTGTTCACAGAAAGAGGTTATTGTAGCATCTGTAGCATTGAATGCCAACAAGAATAAGTACTTAAACTATGAAACGAGTAGAAGTGGAAACACTATTGGAAATGTATGCACGCATTGTCATGAAAGTAAGGAATTAAATTTCTTTGGAATACCGAAAAAATTCAAGTCATATGTTGGTGGTTATGCGAGATTGAGATCTCCAGAGATGACTGCACTCAAAGAGAATGTCAACATAAAAATAATCGTTGATGATAGAGGACAACTCCTTGCTACTGTTGCAGGTAACAAATTACCTACTGATACGTCCAATCGTCACCTTTCGGGTATTACCATTCAACGGAAGATCAATAAAAGAAAGGCCTACTCTACTATTAATATCGTAAACCATATCTTGTCTACGTGCCGAAACTGTTACCTGTGTAAAAATAATGTGATAATAGACAGTGAAATTGCCAGAAAAATAAAAAGGGCATTGGCAGAAATATCACTATGGAATATAAAGATGAATCGATGAAAAACAAAGCACCAACAAACGTTACTGCCATTGATCAAACATCAATGAACCAAATAATACCAAAGACGAAAAGAATATTAAGCCTGTTGATGAGACACCAGTAAAAATTGTGTATGACTCGAAATGGAATAATGATTATTCTACTGATTACGAACTAAGAGAAGACAATAGCTATAATATCAAGATAGAACATGGTGAACTATTTTATGGAACAGATTCAAAATGTCCAAAGTTAATCATTGATAATAATAATGTATCGTAATATATTTTTTGTATTAATATTCTACATAGTATTATTTAATTAAAAATATATTATGCATTACATTGTTATGTGTTCATTATTTTTAGAGTAAGCTAGCATATCAAACGTTTAGAATGTCTAATAAAACGTCGGAGATGTAAGAAAAGGAATTTGCATACATCTATTGTCAATATTTAACAAGTACCATTTTTCTATACCATCCATAAAACTCAATTCCTCCTAGAATTATTTAAACTAAATAGTTACACCCGCCCTAGAACGTTCGGAAAAACATAATAGCTTTGATTATAGTGAAGCATTTCTTAGTCGTATGTTTACCCGAATATTTAACAAGTACCATTTTTCCACACCATCCACAAAACTCAATTCCTCCTAGAATTATTTAAACTAAATAGTTACCCCCGCTCTAGAAAGTTCGGAAAAACACGATAGCCTTATTTACAGTAGTATGTTTACCCGAATATTTAACAAGTACCATTTTTCCATACCATCCATAAAACTCAATTCCTCCTATAATTATTTAAACTAAATAGTTACCCCCGCCCTAGAAAGTTCAGAAAAACACAAAAGCCTTATTTATAGTGAAGCGTTTCTTAGTCGTATGTTTACCCGAATATTTAACAAGTACCATTTTTCCACACCAGCCACAAAACTCAATTCCTCCTAGAATTATTTAAACTAAATAGTTACCCCCGCCTCTCACAGAAAGTTCAGAAAGACACAAGAAAGTTCGGAAAAACACGATAGCCATATTTATAGTGAAGCGTTTCTTAGTCGTATGTTTACCCGAATATTTAACATGTACCATTTTTCCATACCATCCATAAAACTCAATTCCTCCTCACATAGTGTATTTTGATTTAGTTCAAGTTCCACCTCAAATACCTCATTCTGTCAAATTTTCAACTTGATATGCGTAGCCTACTACCAGGAACCAATGGGGGAATCCTCGCTCGTAATAGCTAATCACATTATCCCTTTTTCACCATCGTCAAGTACATGCTCCAAAAATATTTTATTCAGAGATTTCATGTAAAAAATTATCCAATCACTAATTACCCCTTTTTTGGAAATGAAAATCAAACGCCAAGGAGCGTGATCTCCTCAAACACGTCAAACAGTTTCCATGTACAGTTGACAACAATAGCAGAAAAAAACCTGTCTGCTTAAATTATATTATTACGAACATACTCTCAAAACATGTTTGACTACATTTTACACTGCCAAATAACCAGTCTGGTAATCATAGCATGGGAATTGCTATACCCCGGAGCAAATCCAGACGAAGCATTCTACTAACCAGCTGCTAACCTCATTTCCTACCTTAACCGCAGCAGTGTTATTCTCGTACATAGCACTAATCACTTTAATGTATTTGTCTGGTATACCATACAAGGATAAAACCTTTACTAAAGCTCCTCTATCGACAGAATCGAACGTTTGCTCATGATCTATAAAACTGAGGACCAAAGGTGTTTGAAAACTTAGGCACTTCTCAATTATTAACCTAAGAGTGAAAATTTGGTCAACACATCCTCTACCTTTTCTAAAACAGCACTGCTCTTCTCTTAAAACTTTGTCTGCGGCATCTCTCAGTCTAAAAAGTATCATATTACTAAGCAATTTGCTACCTACAGAGACCAGACAAATGCCTCGATAATTACCACATTCGCTTTTATCACCTTTCTTATAAAGTGGCTTAATTAGGGTTTTCCTAAAATCGTTAGGTACTTCCCCTTTTTCAAGAATCATATTCATAATCTTCAATAACTTATTTCTAACCTCAGAGCCACCATATTTAAGAAACTCATTTACTACCCTATCAACACCTGGAGCCTTATTATTCTTTAATCCTTTTAGTACTGTTGCTAATTCCTCCTCAGAAAACAAATCTTCCTTCACATCCAAGGTATCACAAACTTTTTATTTTCCTCTATATTTTTTCCTGCAACTCTATCTCGGTTAAGCAAGTTCTCAAAATGTTTGGCCCATCTTGCTTTAGCTTTTTCCTTATCGCTAATTGCCACCTCATTCCTATCTTTAACTGGGACAAGTCCGGATTGACTACTACCTCTCAATTTGTTAACCTGCCAGTACAATATTTTACTATTATGCCGTCTAGCTGCATCTTCTAAATCCTCGGCAATTTTATCCATGGCCTCCACTTCACACCTCCTTAGTTCATATTTCAATGCTTTCTCCACTTTCTTTACATTTCTTTTGTTTTCATGCGATCTATCACTCAGATAATTCTTGTACAAGTCCTTTCTCCTTTCTATCAAACTTAAAGCCTTTTCACTGATATTATTAGCTGCAGTTCTAGCTTTTTTACCTAAGACACCTTCAGGAACTTCACAAATTATTTTTCTAAAATTATTCCAACCATCTTCCACATTCTCAAATTTTAAACTCTCAAAATTAGTATCCAACTGTTCCTGGAGTTTTTCTCAAATTCTCATCCTGGAGTCTACTAACATCATAACTTCCCGGGAGGTAATTACCCTTCCGATATTTCAGCTTTAAATTAACCCTTGACACTACTAGATGGTGATCTTTACTTTTAACATCAATAACAGCACTCCTATATACCCTAGTATCTTGTATTGATCCTGCCAGTCTTCGGTTTACTATAACATAATCAATAAGGTTTGCTGTCTTAACATCACGTGAATACCATGTTAGCTTATGAGCCATTTTATGACCAAACACCGTATTGGTTATAACTAGATGGTTATACCTACAAATATCGTAGGAGGGCTTATTGGAACAGAAATTAAAATTTTTAGTGCCCTTTTTAAGTGACCAAAAAAATGGAGGGCAACTAGGCCCCCTCCCAAGCTCATTTTTTTCCCAAAGTCACCTGATCAAAATTTCTAGATAGCCATTTTATTCAGTATGGTCGAAAATATTATAAGTATGTCTTTTAGGATGACTTAATCCCCCGAAGTTCCCGGGGGGAGGGCTGAAAGTTATGAACTTTACCCAATGTTAACAGAGAGTATTGGTTATTGGGAAGTATACAGACGCTTTCAGGGGAGAATTTTCCTGGTAGTGGGGGGGGGGGGGTCGGGGGCTATGTGGGAGGATCTTTCCATGTAGGAAGTTTTCATGGGGGAAGGGACATTTCTATGAAGGGGATGCCAGACTTCCCAGCATTATTTAAAAAAAAGATCAGAAATTAAATATAAAAAAACAAGTTTTTCAACTGCAACAGCAGCAACATCAAAACTTTAAACGAACAGAAAATATTACATATATGATTAGGTTCACCGCTTAGTCAATATCTCGCTCTTTAAGCCAAAGATTTTTTAGTACGTTCATAACAGCTAT
This sequence comes from Artemia sp. Qi Xiang Cuo, assembly GCF_049724085.1. NCBI lineage: Eukaryota > Metazoa > Arthropoda > Branchiopoda > Anostraca > Artemiidae > Artemia > Artemia sp. Qi Xiang Cuo. The sequence continues at coordinate 65,124,468 of NC_142794.1, forward strand.
TTATTCTCATTAACGGCCTTTGTGATTAAGTGGTCATTTTTAAAGAATTGGAACAAAATTCGAAATTTCGCTTAAAGAGCAAGGTATTGACTAGGGGGCGAACCCCCTAATATACGTATTAAAAATATATGAATATAGAAGTTCGTTGTGTAAGTTAATTGGTAGGTTACGTATATTTATTACTAATAAAAACGTTCGTAAATAAAATTAAACAAGTTTCGAGAAAGCCATTTAACTAAATAAAAGTAAGTTAATGTGAAAATTTTGTTTTAATTATTCATGTACGGTGAGCCAAGATCAAAACCTACATTTATTCAAAAACATTCAAAAATTAAATAAAAAAACAAGTTTTTCTAACTGAAAGTAAGGAGCAACATTAAAACTTAAAACGAACAGAAATTATTCTGTATATGAAAGGGGTAGTCCCCTCCTCAACACCTCGCTCTTTAAGCTAAGGCTTGACTTTCACACAACTTTATTTTTTTTAAAAAATTAAAAACTTTAGCGTAAGGAGCCAGGCGTTGAGGAGGGGACAGCCCCTTTCATATACAGAATAGTTTCTGTTCGTTTTAAGTTTTAATGTCGCTCCTTACTTTCAGTTAAAAAAAACTTGTTTTTTTTTATTTAATCTTATTAAGACACAACAGGCTTACAAAAAAATGTTCCACGAAGAAAACTGCAATATCAGTTTTATAGAGTCAATGACCTTATTCTATAGCATAGATGCACACTAGGAAGGGGGAAAAGTAGGACCCTTAATATTTGTCTGAAACAATTACCAAGTCTAAGAATGAAGCCCCCTTCTTTTTAGAAGAATTGAGGATTGACATTACAAATTTTGTATTTTCCATAAATGATCAGAAAAGTTTTGAAGACGCCCCAGGCCAGCCTTTTCCCACTTCAGTTAGACAGACTGAAAATTCTTGCCAGACTCAGGATACAAGCACTATATGACACGACACCCGTCTGCAAAATATAAATCCTACTTGACAACTTAAGGACGTCATGCGAGGAGACTATATATATTAGCCTCATTATAGTAAGCCTCAGATCCTTCAATGGCTTCCTATTCCCTAAACGTTGGGCATTTTTGCACCTATTACACTTAACCTTTATTTGCCAGGGAATGAACAGTTTTGGTTTTGAATTTGATTTGAAAACAAGAACGACAGGAAAAAATTGGCAAGGCCACGCTTTCAGATTCTTTTTTGAGAGAGAAATGCATTTATTAAAGACCAATATTCACAAAAAAAAATCATATCAAACAGACCTACCGCGCGAAAATCTATACAGATTTGTTTGTGGCAGGACTCAATATTTTACTCACTTACTACATTTATGGTAAATATGAATATTTAGAACAAAACTAGCAACAGTGAGTTTTCAAACACCAATAAATACGACCAATAAACAAAAGAAAAGTTTAATTAGAGCTAGCTGAAAAGTAAGAACTTTTTTACCCGGAAACCACCAAGAAGAAAAATCTAATCATAGCGGTTGGCAAACAAATTGAGGCTCTACCATAACAAGCTTGGCCACTTCAATCAGAAAATAACGATGAAAACAAACAGTAATTACTTTTCTTTTAATTATATCAATGAAGGCAAAAATGTTATTTAGGATGATCTCTAGGGGAGAAGAAAAAGATTTACAGGCAAGAGGATAAGATGAAAAGCGTCTGTGTAAAAACACCAAACAGAAACGGATTAACAGAAAAAAAGACCTATAAGAATCATTCGATGTTGGTCGTTCATTTTAGTTTTTATATAAGCATAAATAAAATAAACATTTAAAGAAAAAGGACAAACTTTAAGAAATATAATGTATTTTCATAGAATAATTAAAATAAACTTTTTCCACAGAAGAAGATTTTCAACGAAAAGTAAGTTGAAAAACATTTCAATCGTTCAACCACCATAAATCACTATCGATAAGTAAATGAAACCAAAAACGAACGGAAATTGCAATATATAATGAAGCAAAAGTTAACACGAACAGAAATTACCACACACAGGAGTACAGCTAATACCCTCTACGCCTTGTAAAGACTAGAACGTTATTTGACATTTACTAAAAACAATTTTTATATTCTAGCCATGTGTTTTTATTTGTCATGCGATAAAAAAAAAAAAAAAGAAAGAAAAACACCATAAATCTAACCTTATTTCTGTTCGTCTTTAGTTTAATTTAGCTTTTTACTTTTCACTGAAAAGTTTCTAATGTGCTAGGAGCTTTGTAAAACTAATTTCTGTTCATTTTTTAACTGACATAGTTTTGTTTATGGATTTATAAAAGGAACATTTTAAAAGCTTTTTTGATGTTTCTCTGTAATAGTCAAGATTTAGGCTTGCTATGTATATTTTAGACAAAATTTTGCAACAAATTTTTATAACAACGGTACTATAGAACTTTGGATAGATGGGCACTGAGAACATTATTAAAATAAATGGATTGAAAGTCTACATAACCTTTGGACTTCTATAGGGCTGAAGCCATTCTCACCCCTATCATGTTAAAACCTTGAGTACACATGAATGTCAATCGACAACTCTTTCCCCCATCAACATCCCCTGAAAGCTTCAACTTAATACGTCTAGCCATTCCTGGAATATTACAGATATGTCTTTTTGAATACACATAGTGCCACTTGATTTAGATCAACATGCCCTGAAAGTTTCAACTTGACAACCTTAGCTACTCCTGAGATATTACAGATGCACCGTTTTGACAACCTAGATACAGATAGTTTCTTTTGATTTACTTCAGCATCCCTCTGACCAATCCCTGTAAAATTTTATTTGAAACCCTTAGCGAGTCCTGAGAAATCTCAGGTACATCCTTTTGACAACCACAGTGGTGCATAGTTTCTTTTAATTTAGCTCAATAATTGTAGCAGCATTATTAGCACTATTAGTAGTAGTAAAATTAGTACTAGAATTCACATTCACAATCACGGTAGTAGTAGCATCAGTAGTAGTAACAGTATTAGTAGATGTGGTAAGTAGTCGCGGTTGCAGCCACAAGCAGTAGCAAGTAATCGAAAGTAGCCGTAGTTGCAGTCACAAGTAGGCACAGTCACAAGTAGACGCAGTTGCAGCCACAAATAAACACAATCGCAAGCGCAATTAGTCGCAGCCGCCAGTAGTTGCAGTCACAGCTACAAGTAGTTGCAGTCACAGCAGCTGTAGTCACAGTAGCAAGTATTAGGAGTCACAGTTACGAGCAGTTGCAATCGCAGTCACAAGTGGTCACAATAACATTTACAAGTATTCACAGTCACAGTCACAAGAAGTAACAGTCACAAGTAGTCCAAGTCGCAGTCGGTAGTAGGTGAGGTCGCAGTCAAAAGTAGTCGCAACCACAAGTAGTCACAGTTACAGTATTATTAGTAGTAGCCGCACATAGTCACAGTCGCAGTCGCAAGTGGTCGAAGGCCCAGCTAAAAGTATTCTTAGTACAGTCACAAGTAGTCGCAGCCACAAGCAGTCGCTGTCGCAATGAGTTTTGGTCACTTTTACAAATAGTCACATTCGCAATTGTAAGTAGTCGCACTCACATTCGTAGCTTAAGTAGTCAAAAGTAGTGGTAGTTGCAAGTAATAACTGTCACAAATAGTCGTCACCGCAAGTAATCGCAGTCACAGTCGCAAGTAATCACAGATACTAGTAGTCACAGTCACGGGTATAAATAGTCGCAAAGTAGTTACAGTCGCAAGTAGTCACAGTCACACTCGCAGGTAAATGTAGCAGTATTAACATCAGCCTTCAGAGTTTCAACTTAATACACTTAGCTGTTCCCAAAATATTGTAGGTACAACCTTTGTGGTAACTTGGATACACATAACGTATTTTAATTTAGCTCAACATCCGCGTCAACACTTCCCAATGTTTAACATTAATACAGTTAGCCTTTTTGGACATACTCAGCATCAGAAATTCTTCCCCTTCCGGCTTGATACTCATATTTTGGATACGTTCTTTTGACAATCTATATGCACATAGTGTATTTTGAATCGGTTTAACACTGCTCTCACCATTCCCTAAAAGTTTTGCTTTGATACCCTTAGCATTAACAATAGCAGCAGTAGTAGTAGAACAGTAGGAGTAGCAGTATTAATAGCAACAGCAGTAATATTCATATGGCACCTTTTTGGTTAGTTCAACATCTCCTCAACATGCCCTGATAGTTTTGACTTAATACCCTAAGCCGTTTCTGAGATATCGCTGATACACTAATTTGACAGCCTGCATGCACGAAGGGTGTTTTGATTTCGTCCAGCATCCCCTCAACAGTCCCTTAAAGTTTCACCATCAGCTTTAGCAATAGCAGTACTAGTAGCAATGTCAATAGTAGTACTACTAGCAGTAGTATGCAAATAGTGTCTTTTTATTAGTTCAACATCCCCAAAACGCCCTGAAAGTTTCAACTCAATACTCTAAGCCGTTCCTGAGATATTGCTGATACGCCCTTTTGACAGCCTGCATACGCATAGCACATTTTGGTTTAATTCAATATCCCTCTTAGAATTTCCTAAAAATTTCACCTTAATACCCTTCGTCTAAGTAGTAGTAGTAGCAGTAATAACGGCAATAGTAGTAGCTTTAGTATGCATATAGCACCTATTAGTTAATTCAACATCCCACTCAATCTCCACTGGAAGTTTCAGCTAAATACTCTAAGTTGTTCCTGGTATATAGGTGCTGCGCCCTTTTGATAACCTGCATTCACATAGTGTGTCTCAATTCCATTCAGTTCAACATTCCCTGAAAGTTTCACCTTAAAAACCATAGCTTCAGTAGTAGTAGTAGTAGCAGCAGCAGCATTAGTAGTAATAGTAGTGATTGAATGCACATAGTGCCTTTTCGCTAGTTCATCATCTTCCCCAACATACCCCAAAAGTTACCCGTCCTCCTCAACATGCCCTAAAAGTTATAACTTAATACACTAAACTGTTTCTGAGATATTGCTGACACACCCTTTTGGCAACATGCATGCACATAGTGTGTTTTGATTTAATTCAAAATAACCCAAAACATTCCTTGAAAGTTTCACCTTAATACCATTACCAATAGCCTTACTAGTAGCAGTAATCCTAGTAGCAGTAGTAGTACTATGCACATTGTTCCTTTTGGTAAGTTTAATATCTCCCTCAACATTCAGTATGAGTTTCAACTCGACATTCTAAGCCGTTCCTGAGATGTTGCTCATACGTCCTTTTGACAATTTACACACACAGTATATTTTGATTTAGTTCAACATCCCCTCAACATTCCCAGAAGATGTTAACCTTAATAACCTTAGTTTAAGTAGTAGTAATGGCAGCAGTAATAGTACTAGTAGTAGTAATAAAAGTAGTAGCATTTACATAAGAGCGTTTTGGTTAGTTCAACAACCCCCTCTACATACCCTGAGAGTTTCAACTCAATACCCTTAGGAGTTCCTAGGACATTGCTGATGAAAAAAAATAAAAAAGCAGAGAAAAACGAGGGTAGCCTCAACCGGCGGAGTAACATTAAGAGAAAATAAGCAAATATTTCGACAAGGACCTCCGCCAAGTCGTCCTCAGTGCCAAGAAAAATCTAACCTTTTGAAGAAGACTAAACGAAAATGTATTGAAATTGCTGATACGTCCTTTTGACAACCTGCATGCATATAGTGTATTTTGATTTAGTTCAACTAAATCAAAATTAGTAGTAGTAGAAGTAGTAATAACAACAGTAGAAGTAGCAGTAGTAGCATACATATATTTCCTTCTAGTCAGTTGAACGTCCCCCTCATCACCCCCTGAAAGTTCCAACTTAATATTCTAAGCTGTTCCTATGATATTACTAACACACCCTTTGAAAATCTGTATGCACATAGTGTATTTTGATCTAGTTCAAATTTACCTTCAATATTTTATGGAATGTTCAACTTAATACCCTTACTCTCAGTAGTAGCAACAGCGAGCACATATTACCTTTCGGTCAATCGATCCTCCTCCTCATCATTTCCTGAAAGTTTCAACTTATACTCTAAGCCGCTCCTAAGATGCACCCTTGCATCTTTTCTCAATAACAAAGACTGCATGTAAACAATGGGCAAATTGCATAACTTACAGCCCTTGCCATAGGGACTGTGGGAAGGGGAGAAAGGAGGATTTTTCAGCCCCAGGGGCAAAGATGCTGAACCTTTCAACTATGTTGAACAAAACTAGTTTAAAATGTTCATCAGATTTTTTTTTTTGGGGGGGGGAGGGACAAAGGGGCCTGGAGAGAAAGCTGCTTGATCTACAATCCCTTTTGACTCTTAAAAAGGGCACTAAAACTATTAGTTTAAAATCGAACGAACCCACTCCGAAGCTTCTACTACAACTGCTTCCATACGAAGTACCAGGGTAAAAAAAAAGATAGATAATACATAGAACCCACTTCCCTCTTTACGTAAGCATTGCTCTTCACTGCTTGTGATTGGGAATAGTCTTATTGTCTTATTTATAAGCAATCAGCCATTTGTAGATAATTTTGTAGACCACACTGCCTTTCCATGACGATAAAATAAAAGTTCAAAATAGGGATAAAATCCTTTTTTAATAGACAGTGTATAGAAAATTCACAAAAAATACCAGATATTTCGGTCACATATACAGTGACCGTCATCAGTAGTAAAACTAAACTGTTTTAGTTTAGTTTTACTACTGATGACGGTCACTGTATATGTGACCGAAATATCTGGTATTTTTTGTGAATTTTCTATACACTGTCTATTAAAAAGGATTTTATCCCTATTTTGAACTTTTATTTTACAATCAGTCATTTGAGACCCTTCCCTAAATAATCTCTGAACCATAATCAGTTGGATGAGAGAGAACATCTTAATATTTACAAAAGGATGGACAGGGGTGTCGAATCTGACACAATTTTGAGACACTTTGGGCGATCAAAATTTACCGAAAAAATTCTTGCATAGCTCTGTTTGGAACGGTATGCAATTTGTCCACAGTTTAGGGAGTTTATTGTTAGCACATTCTGATTTCATACGTTTTTATTGTAATTTCAGCTTCATATTTTTAATCAATAAGCTTAGAAATTCTTAAACACTACCTTCGCAGGAAATCGAACTCATTTTGGAAATACGTACTTAGTTTGTTTTGATTCAGGTAATTCAAATCAAAATCTTAATTGTTTTTTTACAATTAGCATTTAATCATTCAAGACCCCTAGCTAAACATTTCCTCAACGATCACAAGTGAAAAAGAGGTAAAATATATGTGTATGTATGAAGCTGATAGGTGAATGAACTATGGGACTAAGGGACATTTTACGCCTCCCTATCATGTAGATTGAAAATCCTTAAATGACTTAACAAGTTCCCCCATTATGCATTATTTGGTTCTCAGAGACCTGAACCCCATTTAAATAAACGATCGCAAGTCTCAACCACCATGCAACTTAACCTCATTCAACTCAGACATCGGACAATATCAAACACCATGTTATTACACCCCGTTTATCTCCATCCCATCCATCCCAACCCTCATTTCACTCAACCTCATTCAATTCAACCTAACCTGTAACCAGTTACACCCACAAGGAGAGGTTTAGTTATACGGCGAATGAGCTGCACTTGCAGAAAATTATGTACTTTATACGCCTTCACTTAAGATTGGATTGGAGTGTTAGCCTCTAATTTGTAATCGAGAAGCTCAGTAGCCCTTAAATGAAAAAAAGTCGGTAAGATTCAACCTCCTTGTGAAACATGCATTTAATATGTTTTTGATTTAATATAGTCAGCCAGGAATCTTAATTAAAGAGTTCCATCCACATAGCCTTATACAAGTTGCCTAGATGGAAAAAAAATTCCTTCTGAGCGTAACATTGAAGATGTTAGGTCTTTAAACGATAAGCGTTAGTACGAATATGAAAAACCTGTTTATTAAAAACTTGATTTATAGTTGACAGTAAAAACACTTTCTTTATTTCGTTTTTCTTGCAACAACATTATCCACGCTAGAAGACATTTACGAAACTGTTCATGTCTATCTCGTTGTTTGATGCAATGAAGTTCCATTCAATTGAGCCGAATTTCATTTTATTCCCCACTTAGTCACTCAGGTCACACCAAAAGTGAATTAGGAAACTTCGCAACCAACCACATATTTTGAACTGTTCTCTCGCTCTCTTTTATCACGTTCTTGAAGTGAATTTGATAAAGATCTTCGGGACTTCAGGAAACGAGGTGAGCCTAGCGTGGTAATTCAAAGCGTCACCAAACTACAAACCATAAATTTTACAGGAGTGCGAACAATTTCTAAGGCGACATTCGATTTGTTTTGATGTTAATTTTACAACTTTTTTTTCAAGATATATCAAGAACAATTTTGGTACCAGTATCTTCAAAATATTTATCCAAATCAGCCAATAAAGCCCATTTTAATAAAATCAATAGGTTCTCCACATATTGAAAGTCAAACAATATACTGTGTAAAAAGCAAAGGCCACCTAATCGAGCGTGAACGGTTTCGGAGTTGGGATAATATTACATTATTCTTTTTGATTATAAATTAGTAAATTTAATGAAACCCACCACTTACCTGGTCCAATATTGCAGGTAATGCTCCGTCATTATCTGGACTAATTACTGTCAAAGAGCTAGAATCGGATAATTGCATACAGTCCTGGCTGCTCCTTCCTTCGCCAACAGAGGAATCATTGGAACTGATTACCTCCACAGAGCTAGTGTTCTGATCATTATGAGTCGGCGGCACTGAACAAGGGCTACTTAACTCCTCTTGAAAAAGTCCACTTCTAACGGTCAACATTGAAGATGGCGTTTTCAAATCATCACAAGAACCACTTCCATCATATCCAATGATTAATGAAGAAGGTTTAGATTTTACAAAAAACGATGAACTATTCAAACTAACAACTGAGCTTTCAAATGGCTGAGAATCTATTGAAGTTTCCCGAACTAAGTCAATTGCTTTTGTTTCTTGTGTATCTTCATCTTCGTTTAATTTAACTTCACACCATCCAAAATTTTTTGCTGTTACTTGTGTTGTAATGGTGGTGTTTTCGCTATTTAAATTGGATGTGTTGCTTTGTGAATGTGTTTCCCAGCCTCGATTCTTTTCAGCATTTTCTATGCCTTTCTCAACATACCGGGTTTGGTCTAGATCTTCAATGGCAGATAAAATGGCATTCTTTTCACTTTTTGGAGGACTTGAGACAATAACTTCATCTGAAACTAGCTGGGTTGATCTATTTATAACATCGGTTTGGACTTCTAAAAAAGGCCAAAAATTAGTTATGTCATCTTAAATTTAGAAAAAGCAGTTGTAGAAGGGAAAAATTGGTACTAAAATTATCTAATTTGTGAGAATAAGCTAAACTCATAGTGAAATAGATAATATAAACTTATAGGATTTTATAATTTTACCAAATAGTTTTAATAGTAATGCCAAAGAGGCGCAAACTGAATTTGCTTCTCTTAGTTGTTGTCATGTACTACTATATGCTTGCAGTGAAACTACACAATCAGATCTAAATATACATATGGGCATTCTCCTCAATCTCACCCGAAATCGATTCGTATGGCCATAAGGATGGTTGATGTAAAAACTGACGAGTAAATATCTAAGGAGTCAAGAGTCAGACGATCAATACTCGTCTAACACAGAATAAAGTGTAATATTACATGATATCGACTTCGTCACCTTGTGGACAATTCCACCACACCTAAGCCGCTCTTTTTTTATACAGGTACTGAGTAGCCTAGAACTGTTTCATTCATAAAGATTGGCATCTGGCAGCTCATCAACTTTTTTTACGTCTAAAATGACCATTAAACAGTTTATATGAAAATAAATGGAAGGCCTTCCTTTTCTTTCGTATGATATCACTGTCGTCTTGAGTGCTATCAAGTTTTGCCCTGTTTGGATAATTTCAAACCTAAATTGAGCATGCTTACATTCTCTCGAGAACAGACGGCGTTAAAGCAGAACATTCACACGTTCTAGTCTTTCGGAAACTTTGATATCGACCAACCAATAACGAAACCTTCGTGCCTTTAATTCATTCATTTTCCTTCCCAAAATCAAAATCGCTGTTAGCAGTATATATATACTGCTATATATATATATATATATATATATATATATATATATATATATATATATATATATATATATATATATATATATATATATATATATATATATATATGTATATGTATATATATACATATATATATATATATATATATATATATATATATATATATATATGAGATACATTATATAAAAACAAATGTAAACAACTTGAGGGGTATCACAAAAAGTTCCTTTCATAATTCTTCTTGGACGTGGAAAGAGCCTTCCAGAAAGTGCTTTTAATAAGATCAAATGTTATAATGCTGTAATTTCCCAATTATTTCGAAAAAGTTCAGTTAGTTCTTGAACATTCCCCCTATAGGGGGAATGTTCAAAAATTAACTTCGAGAAAAAGTTAAATTCGAGTTGTTATATATAACAACTCGAATTCATTTGCAGTTAATATAGCTTTGCAAGTAGTAAAAGCTGTAATACTTAAAAACAGTTTTTCCTATCAACCATCGCGATTTATTTTTTTGTATTTTTGTGGTCCTACACTGTAAAAAAAAAAGAAAAAAAAAAAAAAAAAAAAAATCCAACAAAATGTTTTGCTCGAATTCAAACAAGTCAAAAATAAAACCCAATTTTTCTGTTGGAATTGTGACTTGCTTATTGAATCCAAACAGGTAAAAAAAAAATCCATTTTTTTCGTCGAAATTGTGACTTGCTTATTGAATTCCAACAGATTATTGAAATTATTAAGATTTATGCCCTTTTCAGTAGAAAAAATTAAGTTTTCGACGCAAATATGTTTTATTGATCAGCATAATTTGAACAACAACAGCAGATTGAAATTTCTTGAATGTTTTATTGAATTTGATTAGGGGGTCATTCAAAGGAAATTTATGCACTCATGTTCTTCCAAATATGCATAAATTAATGCATAAACAGATTGAGCTTATAATTAATATTTTGGAGCAATTGAAGAATATTACATAAATCTTTTAATCACTTATTGCTTTATGGAATAGTTACAGTGTATTCATAAAACAGAAACAATCTTTTTTCACCTTTTCTACGTAAAAACAAGACCGGACTTATTAAATGTTAATATCATATGTTACGGGATTATTTCTGTAGTATGATTGTTTTTTATTGTTTTAAAAAATAAAGTTGTGCAACAGAGTCAAACTTTAGCGTAAAGAGCGAGGCGTTGAGGAGGGGACAGCCCCTTTCACATACGGAATAATTTCTGTTCGTTTTAAGTTTTAATGTCGCTCCTTACTTTCAGTTAAAAAAAACTTTTTGTTTTATTTAATTTCTGAACGCTTTTGAATTAATACATCTTTAATTTCGCTAACCGTACGTGAATATTAGAATGAAATTTGCATATTAATTTTATTGTTTTGGCTAAATAGCTTTAAAAAATTTTTGTCAGGACGTAACCTACGAATTAACTTCCGTAACGAACTTCCATATTTTTATGATTTCAATCCGTACATTAGGGAGTTTACTACTAGCCATTACCTTGCTCCTTACGCTAAAGCTTGAATTTTTTTCACATCACAAAGGCCGGTTAATTAGAATAAATAGCTCTTTTGAAAGTACTAAAAAAAACCTTTAGCGTAAAGAGCGAGGTATTGACGAGGGGGCAAACCCCTTTATATACGTAATAATATCAGATCGTTTTAAATTTTAATGTCGCTCCTTACTTTCAGTTGAAAATACTTGTTTTTTTTATATAATTTCTGATCGTTTTTTAAATACTGCTGAGAAATCCGGCGCCCCTTCATAAAAATGTCCCTTCCCCCACGGAAACATCCTCCCCTGACCCCCCCCACCAGAAAAAATTCCTCCTGAAACGTCTGTATACTTTCCATTTACCAATATTATATGTAAACAATTAGACCAAGACCAAAAAATTACCTGTGGACAAGGCACCATGCAGCCCCCTGACAACTATAGAAGTATGTGGCCAAGATGTTGAGATAGTCAAGCAGTTCACCTACCTTGGTTCAATTGTTTGCTCAAACAGAAATCTAGATGTAGAGATATCAGCAAGGGTGGCAAAGGCGAACGCCGTTTTCGGCCGCTTACTGAGAACAATATTTCACAAACCCCAGATCACCCGTCTCACGAAAGCTCGCATCTACTGTGCCTCTGTAGCAAGTGTCGTGTTGTACTCGTCAGAGACTTGACCTTTAACGCAGTCATAGATCATGAAGGTAGATGCTGTCCAGACAAAACACCTCCGCAAAATTGAACACGTTAGGTGGCTCGAAAGGGTACGGAACATGGATATCCTCTTGTCCTTTAAATTACCAACCCTGTCCGAACAGCTTGAGTCCCGCTCGCTGCGTTGGTACGGTCATTTACTTCGCATACCCACAGAAACCACTGCCCGAGTTCTATTTGACTTCAATCCAACTGCAAACGACTGGAAGCGCCCTAGAGGTAGACCAAGTATGAGTTGGGCGGATATCATCCACGATCGACTCACGGCGTGGGGCATTGACCCCAGTGAAGCTCCTACCCTGACACAAAACAGGCCACTCTGGAGACAACTAACGGCCCTGACGTCTGGTTCCCTCTACGCTGGCAACGCTGCCGAGCAAGAGCTTTAAGTAAGTAAGTAAGTATATGTAAACAATGGGCAAAGTTCATAACTTGCTGCCCTCCCCCTGGGAACTGTGGGGGATTAAGTGATCCTTAAAGACATATTTATTAGATTTTCGACAATGCTGAACAAAATGGCTATCTAAAAATTTGATTGGGTGACTTCGGGAAAAAATGAGCGTTGGAAGGGGCCAAGTTGCCCTCCAATTTTCTGGTCACTTAAGAAGGGCGATAGGACTTTTAATTTCCGTTTAAATTAGCCCTCTCTCAATATTCTAGGACTACTTGATCGATACGATCACCCCTGAAAAAAAAAACAAATAAACACAAATCCGTGGTCCTTCTTCTGACAAAAAATACAAAATTCCACATTTTTGCAGATAGGAGCTTGAAACTTCTATAGTAGGGTTCTCCAGTACGCTGAATCTGATGGTGTGATTTTCATTAAATTTCTATGACTTTTAGGGGCTGATTTCCCCTTTTTCGAAAATAACGCAAATTTTCTCAGGCACGTGACTGTTGATGGGTAAGACTAAACTTAATGAAACATCTATATTTGTAATCAGCATAAAAATCCAATTCTATTGATGTATCTATTGATATCAAAATTACAGGTTTTAGAGTTTTGGTTACTATTGAGCCGGGTGGCTCCTTACTTGCAGTTCGTTACCACGAACTGATTGATTATTTGTGTTTCACTGGAAACAGACAATCCCACTAAACTGCTTCATGAGTGGAAAAGTCTGCCTCTGAGCAGGAGAAGGACCTGTTGGGGCTTATATCTGAAACTGGTTATTGAGGACAATTCCTGGCAGCTATTAGTACATATTGTTCAACAAGATTGTAGGCCTAATAAATTGATCAACGATAGTGATAGATTTCCAATTAAAGAACAGGAAATCCAACAAACAAGATGGAAATCCAATAAGGATTTTAAAATCCAACATGTTGTGTATGAAAATTCAATTCGGGTGCGGCAATCCCACATTTTTGTTTCTCAATAGATTGAATACTCAATAATGATAGTGAAATTTCAAAATGGTGTCTAATATTCAATTTAAGCTGCTAAAATTCCAGTTTTGCTGTTGGTAAACATTACAAACAATTTTTGTTGAATCTAAAAAAAATTTACAGTATAGGAGGGTTTTTTTATATTGAAGGATAGTGGAGGGTTAGGAACTCCATAAAGGGGGCACAGGGGGCTAATCGCCGCACCGTACAGCGGGATAACGCGCAATTTGTTACATTTTTTATTGTATTTTCCAACCCCTGTTTTTTCTTTCTAAGCGAGGATGTCCTAATCAATCAAACATAAAGAGTCCGACTTTTAACTTTTATTAGTTTAGCGATTCGTCTAGTTTAAACCCGTGTGACCTAATGCTAGGAAATTCTATTACATTGCAAAGACACGAATTTTTTATTTTGTTATTACGTATTTTCTGCTGAATATGTTTGGTTCATTTTAATGATAATTGGATTCCTCAGATTCTTAGCCTATTCTTATTATTTTTAAGAGCAAACGGGTGACATTATATGGTTCCATCTTGGGGCCCTGGGCCTTATGGGGTTTGGGAGCACGCACCCTATTCAACTTACTTTAATTTACGCCTTCTTTATAATTTAGTTCCTACATTTTTTTTATGCCTTATTTCGTCGTTTGATTCATTCAGATTCGCGTGGGTTCTCAGAATCTTAGCCTATCTTTTATTTTTCTGAGCAAACCGGTGAAATTATATGGCTCCTTCTTTGGGCCCGGCCTCTTTTGATGTTTTGGGACCATGCGACTTATTCAACTTTGTTTAATTTATACCTTCTTTCTATTTTTTAGTTCTTACATTTTTATGTCTAATTTTTTTTTTTAAAAAATTAATGTTTGAAATTTATTTTTTCAAAACTGGTGTTTCAGATTTGGTCTTTTCAAAAATTAATGTTTTTTTTAAATAGTGTTTAAAATTGTTTTTTTAAATAGTTTGTAATTCTTTTTTTTTTAATTAGCGTTTAAAATTTATTTTTTTCAAAAATCAATATTGGAAATTTAGTCTTTAAAAAAATTTACTACTCGGATTTTTTTTAAAGAATTTAATGATTTTTGTTTTTTTTTTTTAAATTATTGTTTTTCAAATTTGTCACGACATTTCTTTTTTTTCAGTTTATGTTAGTGTTTCAGTCCTATTTTGTGGTTTGAGTTGTATATGTTAGCTTTCATGGTGCTTCCTTGTCTTTTCCGTAGGGTGTGAATTGAAAAATTACGATTTGGTATGATTAGTTTGCTAATTTGGACTTTTCTGAGTTAGGATTCTTAGTAGTAGTAATAGTAGTGACAGTCATAATAGTACTGATAGTAGTAGTAGTAAATGTAGTAACTAGCTCAGAACATGCTGAAAGAGCATGGTAAAAAATGCATCAACAAGTCAAAGCATGAAACATAGTAAACTATAAATTTCTGACATTACACCTAGAAAATTGTAAGAAGCTCACTACTACTACTGTTGAAACTATGTTACTGTTTCAGTCCTATTCTGTGGCTCAAGTTGTGTATGCTAACTTTCATGGTGCTTCCTTGTCTTTTCCGTAGGGTGTGGATTGAAAAATTGGGATTTGGTATGATTAGTTTGCTAATCCGGACTTTTCTGAGTTACAATTCTTCGTAGTAGTAGTAGTAGCAGCAGTGACAGTAGTAATAGTAGTGATAGTAGCAGTAGTAGTATTAACTGTAGTACCTAGCTCAGAATTTGCCGAAATAGAATAGTTAACATCTCAAATCCTACATTTAACATAAGTCAAACCACGAAAGCTTAAAAAAAAATATCGACCACTCAAAGCATGAAACATAGTAAACCTTGAATTCCTGACAATACACCTAGGAAAGGGTAAGAAGCCCATCGCTACTACTACTACTAGCACTACTACCACAACTGAAACTACTGCTACCACTACTATCACTATTACTACTACTCCTGCTGCTACTACTACTACCACTACATTTAACTACAAAAAGTAAACTACCAAATTAAAGCAGTAGTAGTAGTTTCAGTAGTAATAGTACTAATATTACTGAGTTTCTTACCCTTTTCTAGGTTTCTTAGGCTTTGTAGATGAGTGGTGTCTGAAACTTATTATTTGAGGTGTTTACTTTGGTAGTTCAGGGTTTGACTTGCGTTAAATTTAGGATTTGAGATGTTTAGTTTGCTATTTCACGCTTTTTTTTAGCTACATTTCTTAGCCTTTCTACGGGTGTGTTGTCTGGAACCTATGATTTTGGATGTTTAGTTTGCAATGAGCTCATTTTTTAGCCTTCGATAGGTAGCTGTTGTCCAAAGCTTATGATTGGGATGCTTTGGTTGCTAATTTGGAATTTTCCAAGCTAGCCTTCTTCGCCTTCTAGCCTTCTGTGTGGAATTTATTATTTCAGATGTATACTTTGGTATTTCCTGATTTGACTTAGTGCTTTTTTTCGAAGGTGTATTTTTTGAAATTATTGATTTGCTATGTTTCATGCTTTGGCTATGGAAATGAAAGTAGGCTTTATATAAGTCAATGGCTATGGAAATGTAAGTAAGCTCTATGTAAGTCAAAGCCTGAAACATAGCAAATCAATAGTTTGGACCAGCACACCAAGATTCTGAGAAGGCACGATAATTTGTAAGATTCAAAAGTTGAAATTAGGCATGAAAAAATGTACGAATTAAAATTAGAAAGAAGGCGAAAGAAGGTATGGAAATTTGTGCCTAATCCCTCTTGATTCCCGCGAATATGTTTGGTCTGCGCCTCTATTATTGGTGATACGAGGGGAGGGGTTATTAGTACTCTCCGATCTCGAAAATCTTTTTCTATGTAACATAAAATATTAGGCTACATTCACATGCCTACCGGCACAGACATGAAAAGGGCGAGGTGGGGCATCATCAGCCTCGGCAGGAAATTTCTTGGTGGGGGGGGGGCGGGCTAGAAAGTGCTATCAGCTTTGCGTTTGGCGATATTAAACGGTAGCACTTCTCTTTTCCTATAGGATGTTTCGATGTGTTTAAACATCAAAGAACTCTATTGTAGAGGTCGCGTTGGTTTCAGCCGCGTAGATCAAAACTCACGCAGAATTTGAATCCATGTGAACAATAATACCCCTCTCTGTCCATCCAACATCCTGTATTAAAATATTAGTTAGGACTTAATAAAAAAAAAAAAACTTCTGTTCAACAAAAATTTTGTCTAAAATTTTAATCGCAATCCAGAATTTTTATTATACAGTAAAGAAACTGAAAAAGTGCGACGCTGCCAATCAATTTACACTTGTTGATGTATACAATTTAACAGAAATAAATCAGGGGTACATTGAGCCGGTAGCCCACGTCATATCTTGGGTAAGTTTGAGCACGATTTGAAAAAAAAATTAGTTTTTTTTTAAATAAAAAACTAGCTTTTTCAACTAGAAGCAAGGAGCAAACTAAAAATTAAAACAAAAAGAAATTATTCCATATATAAGGGGGATGTTCCTCTTCAACTCCTCACTGTTTACGCTTAAGTTTCACTTTTTGTATCAATTCCTTAAGAATGAATGCTGAAGGGCTGTTGAATTGAAATAACAAGCTTTTCTAAACCACTAAAAACTTTAGCGTAACTAGTGAAGGATTAAGGAGGGGTAGCTCCCATCATATACGGAATAATTTCTGTTTGTTTCAATTTTTTACGTTGCTCCTTGCTGTTACTGGAACATACATTTTTTTTTTTTTTTTTTTTTTTTTTTTTTTTTTTTTTCTAAATCTCGTTAAGACACCGTTCCGTCAAGGTTTCAAAAGTCGATAAAACAAATGAAAATTAGTGCCTTTATCATTAGAACAATACAACTTCTTTCTGACTATATTTTGAAGCGACAAAGAGCCGAAAAAAAATACCTGGTACGTTCTCGGGTTAATGAAACTTTCAGACATTGTGACAGATTATACAATTTAGTTAGCTTATACCTATCCTGAATACTTGGCCAGTGAAACATTAGAAAAAAAAGTAAGCGAAAAGGTACCCAAAATCGAAGCCAATATTGATACTCTTAGCTCAATATCATTATCAAACAGTTCGTGGTAACGAACTGTAAGTAAGGAGCGACGCTGCTCAATAGTAATCGAACCTTTAAAAAAGGAATTTCATACCAATAGATATATCAAAAGAATCATTTTATTATAAATTCCAAATATATAAGATTCATTAAGTTTACCGATCAAAAGCTACGAGCCTGAGAAAATATGCCTGATACTCGGAATAGGGGACAAACTCGCCCTAAAAGTCAAGGAATGTTACCAAAAATCACATTATCAGATTCAGCATATCAGCGAATCCTACTGTAGAGGTTTCACGCTCTTATCTGCAAAAATACGGAATGCAAAAATTTCGAGCGGTGATCGTAATATCGGGAGTGTGCTCTTTCGAACGGAAATTAAAAGTTCTACTGCTCTTTTTAAGTTGCAAAAAAGATTAGAGGACAACTAGCCCGCCACCCATGCCTCTTTTGCTCCAAAGTCGCAAGATAAAAAATTTTTAGATAGCCATTTTGTTCAGCATAGTTGAAAAGTCCGTTAACTATGCCTGTGGGGATAACATGACCCCTCAGAGTCCCTGGAGAAAGATCTGTAAGTCATTAAAATTTGCCTATTGTTTACGTATAGAATTTGTTATTTGGAAGTATATAGACATTTTTCGGGAGAGGGATTTTCTAATGGGGGGATTTTCCACGGGGAGAGTTTTCCGTGAGGAATGAGGCATTCGGGGGAGGGGGTAGACTTTCCAGAGAAAATTTTAAACCGGGAGAATTTGTCAGAATTTCTATACGATATACGACGTAAAATTCTTTTTATTTGTCTTACTTTCTCTTACTATTTGTCTTACTTACTTTTTACAATTTTACACGTGGAGATGTTAAAGGCAATCTTCCGGGGGAAACTTCCAGCAAGAATACATTGTGCTGGCGGAATTTCCCTGGTGGATTTTACCTGGGAGGAACTTTTTATAGAGTGATTTTTCTTGAAGAGAGGGAATTTTCCATGGAGGAGGGGCCGGACTTCCTGGCTTTATTTAAAAAACGATCTGAAATAAGATAAAAAAATTTCTTCAACTGAAAGTAACGAGCAACATCAAAAATTAAATCGAACAGAAATAATTACGTATATGAGGGAGATTGCCCCTTCCTCACTACCTCGCTCTTTACGCTAAAGTTTGGCTTTATGTCCCAATTCTTCAAGAACGACTCCTGAAACGCAAGGGTCGTTTAATTAGAACAATAATAAGCTATTTTTGATAACACTAAAAAACTTTAGCATAAAGAGTTAGGTATTGAGGAGGGGGTAACCCCTCTCATGTGCATATAGCTCCTAAAAGTTTTTAAAATTAAAAATAGTACGGTATTTGCAGTTAAAAAAAAAAAAAAAAAAAAAAAAAAAAAAAAAAAAAAAAAAAAAAAACGGCGGAGGTTTTCCCACTTGACAGAGCTATTCTAAAACTGAACACCGTAATATTTATAACATAAAAACAGCTAAGAATGAGCATGATTTCGAACTGTAAACCACTTCAGAAGATGAAATAAAACATTAAAATGTTTTAAACGAACTTCCTTTAAAGCAACGTAAACTTGGTAATACTTAATTTTAAAACAATTTACTTGTTTCTCGAAAATAAAACAATCGTATTATTAAGACAACAAATCGGCCTTCCGAGCTTGGAGCTAGGTTTTGTTAACACTAGCCAAGTCGGTATTACGGCCCAGAGTGACATATGCTTTACCTGTTTCAAGGTGAACGTGCTTTAATCCTACTTCAAGTCGTATCCTTTTTTACTTATTATTTGAAAAAAAAACTACGTTTTCTAAAGAGTTAAAGAGGCTGAGTCACAAGTTCGAACCTTAAAACGTACAGGGATAAGGAGGTACAGTTGCTTCATTCATGATCAATTACTGAACGTTCTGCCCGATACAGAACAAGAGGACTATAGGAACTTGCCCCCCGGAAAATACTAGGCGTTTACCCCCGGAAAATAAGTGTTTCAAGTTTGAGGTTTTTATTTGAGTTTTTTTTTTTCGTTTCGTTGAAAAAGGAAAAGGAAAAAGAGGAATTTACACACCATAAGTACCTTAAAACTTTGAACTACAAATCTATTTTAGTTGAAATGACTTCCCTGTGAACTTCTGCAGTTTTTGGCAGTAGCGGGTGCCAAATTAAAAAAAAATAAGAGAAAAATATTGGTGAAAAATTATCAAAATTAAGCTAGAAACATATGATACCAAAAAGTTTTAGAAGATTTAGCTTGCCTATGAAAAAATAGTTGGCTTTGGGAACCAACAAGTTCTTATTGTTTAAGTTTTTACGGACGAAAGCATTGTCAAATTCTACGAGTTTTTTACGGGTGGTGGCAAAGTTTTGTATAGGATAAAAAAGGATATCATTTGAATTAAACAGCCATTGTGTTCCTGGAATCGTTCTGAAGGAATTGGGACAAAAAGTCAAAACTTTAACGTAGAGAATGGCCTTGAGGAGGGGCCAACCCTTTTTATATACATAATAATTTCTGTTCGTTTTAAGGTTTGATGTTGCTCCTTACTTTAAGGTGAAAAACATTTTTTTTAATCTAATTTCTGATCGTTTTTGAATAATGTCGGGAAGTCCACCCCCCCCCCCCCTTCAAGAAAAATTCCTTTCTTCTACTGAAAATTCCTCCATGAAAAGTTCTTTCTTCGTAAAATGTCCTCCCCCTCCCTCACCGTGTAAATTTTCCCCAGACAATTCCATTTTAGCTGAAAATTCCACTGAAATTTTTTTTTGCGGATGAACTCGGGTGAAATTTTTTTCGTAGCACACTTTAATTTTCAAAAAAACCTTTTTGATGGTTTTTAGAATCATGCCGGTAATCCCTCCATGGAAAAGATTTCAGTCAAAAACTAAGCAAAAGGGTATTTTCCAGCAAAGGTTTTTTGGGAGGCGGGGGGCGTGCAACAGAAACTTCAAAAAACGCATCAAAACTGTGAAATCGATATCTACTCCCTTATGATTTATGGAAATAATTCTTGTCTGCACTGTTATTATGAAAGTAAAGAGTAACATTAAACCCCAAAATGAGGAGAATATATTCTGTATAGGAGGGGGACTCTACTCCCTACACCCCTTCATCATCCCTTCCTCCACCTCATGATCGCAAAAACTTCGAAGTGTGTTCATTAGATCAGAAATTTAGAGTTCTAGTACTTTTTTTAAAGTGCAAAGGGATTGGAAACCAACCAGCCGCATGGGGTTGTTATTTTCCGAGGGAAAATTTTCCCCGGGGGGGGGGGGGAGGGGGTAAGCGCGACCCACCAAATAATTGAGTTTCTCGATAAAGGCTGTGGGATGTCATCTGCTGACGCTCCAGACTTATTTTTTTGTCTTGAGCGCATTGTATTCGCGATTGAAATTCGTTCTTAAAACATTAATTTTCTTTTTTTGTTCGGAAACTGTATAATCTGGTTTCAATGTTTTTATCGTCTGCAATATCTTGCCAAATGCTGCACTTTTCCCATAACTCAGGGTGATCCCGGTATAACTGTATTCATAAACAAATAAAGCTGTGCTCCACATTTTTGTTCTTTCCAGTATATCTTCCATTACAGATTGCGTCGAATAGACGCAATATTTGAAGAACAGTAGTGTAAACGTTTGACCAACCTCTTTAAGCACTTTAGTCATTCAAACTTTCTATTCATCACCGTCAACGCTTGACAAAAGCGCCAAACAGGTTCCTTAGACGGTCAATCATGCTTGAATCAATCGATTGACGGAAGCTTTAGATCAAAATGATTGATCGTCTAGGGTGTCCTTTACAGTTTCTCGGCGATCAGAGAAATTGTGAACACACATACATTTTATTTTACATATAGATTATTCTATTAAAATTTATATTTTGTGCTTTAAAACAGTTAAAGAAAAGAAAGAGAAAAAAAGTAAGGGCTTTTTCTAAAGTAACTCTTCATGTTCCTTTATTCCCAACATTTACGGAGACTGAATACTTAATTGCTTTAACAAGACTATTCAATAAGGCTTAACCAAGCACAAAAACAAGCTCTTTTTTTACGAAAAAAAAGGAAAAATACACGAGTTAGCAACTAATATGGAGATTCTTCATTACTTCAGTAAAAAAGAAGTAATGTTTCCTTTATTTAATATATGATCAATTTAATAGCCATATCTGCAGCTTATGCAAAAGCTTAGTCCAGAATTTCCCGTCTAGTCAACTTCTATATATATATATATATATATATATATATATATATATATATATATATATATATATATATATATATATATATATATATATATATATATATATATATATATATATATATATATATATATATATATATATATATATATATATATATATATATATATATATATATATATATATATATATATATATATATATATATATATATACTATATATACATATATACTATACTATATATACATATATATAGAAGTATATACATATCAACTATGTAACTATATATACATATCATACTTCTATATATACATATATATAGAAGTATATATATATCAACTATGTATATATACATATCAACTATATATATATATATATATATATATATATATATATATATATATATATATAAGTTGATTAGACAGGAAATTCTGGACTAAGCTTTTGCATAAGCTGCAGATATGGCTATTAAATTGATTTTTTTATATATATATATATATATATATATATATATATATATATATATATATATATATATATATATATATATATATATATATATATATATATATATATATATATATATATATATATATATATATAGAAAACTTCTTTTTCTTCCAACAATTTATCTTGTCCAGGTTTTTGATTTTCAAAAGTATGGAAGGCATTGACAACCATCTTTGTTTCTTTTAATTGTTCAGGTGGTGGGACAAAAACTTCTTCTTTTGCCTTGGCTTGTCTTTTGTCATTATGAAAGACGTCTCGCCGAACCTTTTATTTCTTTTGATTGTTCAGGTGGTGAGACAAAAACATTGCTTTTTCTTGCAACGATTTATCCAGTCCATATTTTTGATTTTCAAAAGTATGGTACGTATTGATGACCTTATCCATGTCAAAATCCAAAACCCAATCATCTTCGCTATCATTTTCAATTTGTTTGGTTCGTTACACCTCGGCCTATATTTTGTCATTATGAAAATACATATCGCCGAACCTTTGTTTTTTTTAAAACAAAGGTATGGGGCGCGTGGCTGGCTTCTATAGATAGACTCTCACTGTCGCTTGTCTTCTAAACACAGACCATTTGATGAACTTTCCAGGGGAAATTTATATTGGGGGAATTGGCCAGAATTCCAATACGAAATTAATTTTATTTGTATTACTTTTTCTTTGCTGACTCATTTTTAAATGTGGAGATGTTAAGGGGGAAATCTGGGGGAAATGTTCTCCGAGTAGGAATTGTCTAGAGGATCATTCACTTCGATGGGGATTTTCCACGGGACAAATTCTAGATGAGGAACTTTCCACGGAGGGACTTTCTGCAGGAGCAACTTTCCACAAGGGAGGGGAAGGTCTTTGAGAATGACAGCCCCCCCCTCCAAGCCCTCTGGGTAAGGGTTATAAATTATGCCCTGGGAGCAAATAACGTTTTTATAGAAAGGGTTGTCGTAGAAACTTGAAAAAGGGCTCATCCAATTGCAAATTGAAACGGCTATTGCACTTTTTAATAGTAGAAAGTGATTGGAGAACAACTAGACCACTCTCCCGACCACCATTTCCACATACGCATCCAATCAAAATTCTTAGATAGCCATTTTTTTAAACGTAGTTGAAAGTTCTAGAAATTAGGTCTTTGAGGATGACAAACCCCCACAGCCCTCAGGATAAGGGTTGTAAGTTACGCCCTAGGGGGGCATATAAGGTTATTGTAGAAAGCGTTGTCGTAGTAACTTCGAAAAGGGCTCATTTGATTGGAAATCGAAAGGGCTAATGCCCTTATTAATAGTTGAAAGTGATTGGAGGGCAACTAGCCCCCCTCTCACGCCCACCATTTCCCCAAGCACATCCAATCAAAATTTTGAGATAGCTCTTTGTTCAACGTAGTTGAAAGTTCTGGAAATCATGTCTTTGAGGATTATAAAACCCCCACACCCCTCAGGGCAAGGATTGTAATTTATGCCCTGGGGAGATGTAAGGTTTTTATAGGAAGTTTTGCCGTAGAAACTTGAAAAAAGCTCATTCAATTGGAAATTGATAGGGCAACTAACCCCCCTCTCATGCCCACCATTTTCCCAAACGCATCCAATCAAAATTTTGAGATGGGCATTTTTTTCAAAGTAGTTGAAAGTTCTAGAAATTAGGCTTTTGAAGTTGAGAACCTCCCCCCCCCACAGCCCTCAGGGTTAGCGTTGTAAGTTATGCAATAGGGCATATAAGGTTTTTATAGAAAGCGTTATTGTAAAAACTTCAAAAAGGAGTCATCTGATTGGAAATTGAGAGGGCTAGTGCTCTTTTTAATAGTCGAAAGAGATTGAAGGGCAATTAGCCCCCCCTCTCACGCCCACCATTTCCCCAAATACATCCAATCAAAATTTTGAGATAGCCATTTTGTTCACGTGGTTTGAAGTTCTGGAAATTAGGTCTTTGAGGATGAACCCCCCCCCCCCCATTCCTCAGGGCAAGGGTTGTAAGTTGTACCATTGGGGCGTACAAGGTTAAAAAAAAGTGTTGTCGTAGAAACTTCAAAAAGGATTCTTTTGATTGGAAATTGAATGGGCTAGTGCCCTTTTTAATAGATGAAAGTGATTTGAGGGCAACTAGCCCCCCTCTCACACTCACCATTTCCCCGAACACATCCAATCAAAATTTTGAGATACCCATTTTGTTCAACGTAGTTGAAAGGTCCATAAATTATGCCTTTGTGGATGACAAACCCCCCTACCCCAACCCAAAGGCCAAAGATTGTAAGTTACGCCCCGGGGGGTATATAAGGTTTTTATAGAAAACATTGTCATAGAAACTTCAAAAAGGGCTCATTCAATTAGGAAATAAGAGGGCTAGTGCCCTTATTAATAGTCAAAAGCAATCGGAGGGCGAATGCCCCCTCCCTCACGGCAATCATTTCCCCAAACCCTTCCGATTAACATTTTGATATAGCCATTTTGTTGAACGTAGTTGAAGGGTCCAAAAATTATGTTTTTGAGTATGACAACCCCCCAACAGCCCTAAGGGTTAAAGTTATAATAATGCCCTAGGGGCACATAATATTTTTATAGAAACCGTTGTCGTAAAAACTTCATAAATGGCTCATTCGATTGGAAATTGAGAGGGCTATTGCCTTTTTAATTTTCAAAAGTAATCGGAGGGAGAATCACCCCCCACGCCCATTATTTCCCCAAACATTTCCGATCAACATTTTGATACGGCCATTTTGTTCAACGTAGTTGAACGGCCTGGAAATTATGTCTTTGAGGATGACAACCCTCCCCCTATACCCCTCAAGACCAGGTTCGTAAGTTATGTCCTTGGGGCATATAAGTTTTTTTTTATACAAAGTTTTGTCGTAGAAACTTCTAAAAGGGCTCATTCGATTGGAAATTGAGAGGACTAGTGTCTTTCTTATTAGTCGAAAGTGATCAGAGGGCAAATACCCCCCACACCCTTCATTTCCCCAAACGCTTCCAATCAGAATTTTGAGATAGTTGTTTTGTTCAGCGCATCCGAAAGGTCTGGAAATTATGTCTTTGAGGATGACAAATCCCCCCAGCCCTCAGGGCAAGGGTTGTAAGTAATGCCCTGGTAACATATAAGGTTTTTTTTACAGAAGGCGAGGTCATATTAACTTTGGAGGGAGTTCATTAGATTGTAATCAGACCGTTTAGTGCTCATTTCAAAAGTCAAAGTGATCGGAGGGCAGCTACCCCTCCCCCCCCACACACACGTCGTATTGTCTCGAAATACATCTAATAGAAATTTTGAGAGTCATTCTATTCAAAATAGTCTAAATATCATATAAAAAGGCTTTTGGGGTTGAAACAAACCCCAGAGATTAGGGACACGGGTTGTAACTTATGCCCAGGGTGTATTTAAGGTTTTTATGGAATGGATGGTTGTTTCACTTTAGAAGAAGGTCAGTCTTTTTCCCTAAAAAAGACTATGTCAATATAAAACGAACAGAAATTAATTAAAAAAAAACTTTTTCCACAAACTAATATTTTCAAAAAAAAAAGTAAAGAACTCCATTAAACCAAAAACTAACAAAATAGAATCAATTAATCTACCAAGCATACAACTAGCACAATTCAGCATCAGTAAATAAATAAAACCTAAAACAAACAGAAATTAAAATAAATAACAGAGTCAAACTCAAAACGAACAGAAATTAATATGAGTAGGGTTCTAAACCCCATGCTTTCTGAAAGCCAGAATATAATTTGTACTTTACTGAAAAAAAATCTTTTAAATTTTTTCACTTTTATAACTTTAAGAAATCGAAAATTAATTAAGATTTTAAGGAATAAATATCAGCGTATGTATATTAAACTGACAATACACATTTTTTCCATTAAATTCATTTGAATTTTTTTTAGTAAAGTACAAATTATATTCTGGCTTTTAGAAAGCTTGAGATTTAGAACCATCCTCATATTAATTACTGCTCGTTTTGAGTTCGACTCTGTTATTTATTTTAATTTCTGTTTGTTTTGGGTTTCATTTATTTATTCTTACTGGATTGTGGTAGTTGTATGCTTCTTTACTTTTTTTGAAAAGCTTATTTTGTGGAAAAAGTTTTTTTTAACTAATACCATACAAGGATGGGGTCTTCGCTAAAGCTCTTCTATCAGCTGAATCAAACGCTTTCTCATAATCTATAAAACTGAGGACTAAAGGCGTTTGATGACTCAGGCACTTCTCAATTATTAATCTAAGAGTAAAAATTTGGTCGATACATCCTCAACCCTTCCTGAAACCGCACTGCGTTTCTCTTGAAATTTTGTCTACAGCATCTCTAGGTCTAAAAAGTATCAACATTCTAAATAATTTCCTTCTAATAGAAACCAAGCTAATGCCTCTACAATTACCAAACTCACTCTTATCACCTTTCTTATGGAAGGGTTCAATTAAAGTTTTCCTAAAATCCGTAGGTACTTTCCCTTTTCAAAAATCATATTCATAATCTTCAGTAACTTATCTCTAACCTCACAGCCACCATATTTTAAAAAAAAACTCATTTAACACACTGTCAGCACCCGGGGCCTTAATATTTTTTAATCCTCTTAGCACTAATTCCTCACAAATAAATCTTCCTTCACATCCTAAGTGTCACAAACTTTTGAATTCTTTTTTTTATATCTCTTCCTGAAACCCTCTCATGGTTCAACACATTGTCAAAAAGTTCTGGCCATCTCTCTTTAACTCTTTCCTTCTCACTAATTGTGCCCCCGTTCCAATCTTTAACCGAGGCAAGTCCAGATTGACTGAATTTTATCAATGGCCTCCATTCCACAACTCTTTAATTCGTATTTTAATGCTATTTACACTTTCTTTACATTGATCTCATATCTATCACTCAAATAATTCTACAGGCCCCTCCTCCTCTCTGTTAAACATAAAGCATTTTTGCTAATATTCCTAGCCGCGTTTCAAACGTTCTTCCCTAAGACATCATCAGCGACTTCATAAACTATTTTCTTAAATTTTGTCCATCCATCTTCTACACTGTCAAAATTTAAATACTCCAATTTAGCATTCTGCTGTTCCTGGAAAGCTTCTCTCAAATTCTCGTTCTGCAGTCTACCAGCATCATAACTTCCCAGAAGGTAGTTGCCCTTCCCAATTGTCAGCTTTAAATCAACCATTAGATGGTGGTCTTTATTTTAACATCAGTAACCGTACTCTTATATACCCTAGCATCTTGTATTGATCCTGCCAATCTTCGATTCAACATAATAACACAGACAAATAAGGTTAGCTACCTTACAATCATGTGAATACAATGTTGGCTTTTGTGCCATTTTATGACCAAATACTCTATTCGTATTGCTTATAACTACATTATTTTACCCTCAAAATTGGAGCAGTCTATAACCATTACTATTTTCTATTCATACACCAAATTTGCCTAGGCTAGGATACCATATATCCCTATTTCTACCGATCTGAGCATTGAAATCCGCTGATAAAATATCATATTTCTACCTAGGATCCTGTCTATCTGTTCCTGTAGCTGTAAGTAGGGCCCAACCGACATATCGGCAGGCCGATATTATCGAGCCAATATGGGGATCCGTTTCATTATCTAGAAGATGGCGCCAGATTTCGTCAGGTAATTTTTTCATTGTTCAGTCCAGGTGTAGCAGTGTTCAAAATATATGGTGAGTTCAAGAACGTACAACTAGAGAAGTTGTTCTACATGACAACTACAAGAAGAGGTGGCTAAAAGAAGAAACACAGAGTCACAAATTGGATGAGACAAAATAAGCCACTGTAACAGAAGAGTAGGAAAACCCAAACGAAAGAAAGTGGGCACAGCAAGTTTGATTGACTGCCTGTTTGATAACATGGTTGCATCTTGGAAAACTTCCTCACCTGCACAACAAGTGAGGAAGAAAAGTCGGCAGATAATATTGATCAGGAACAGGAAAGATACATGAATGAGGCTGTCATTGACAGGAAAAAAAGGCTGTCCGTTGGTGGTGGCAAAATAACAGCAGCCGTTGGAAGAGAATGGTACAACTTGCTCGGAAGTATCTTTGCTGTCCACTCTCCTCTGTCCCAAGCGGAAGTATTTTTAGCACAGTTGGGAACATTTATGATGACAAACAAAGGTCTCTGAAATGAGAAAATATTCCAAAGCTGTGCTTTCTACATTACAACTTACCCCAATTGGAATGGACATATTAAGCATTGTCCGGACTATAACTTTATTTGGGTTGTTTTACTAAATCTTCGTAAATAAATCTTTTTTGCACTATTTGGAATCCACAGTGAGTCATTGAGGCTGTTCTTTGGTGTGTAAGAGACCAGGAAGAAACATGTGAGTATGAATATGGGCAGAGAATGTAGGGTTTAAACTTTAGGTAAGGTTTTTTTTTTCAGAGAGGAATTTACCGGCCAATTATATCGGTATCGTATCGGTACGACACCGATATACCGGTATTGATATCAGACCCCAACAACCCATATCAGTCGGAGCCTAGCTTTAAATATTATTTATCTGAGTAACTACTATCTCCATCAGTCGGTTCTACAGGGGCATATACTACTATGACTGATACTCTGCCCTTTTAGTCATAAAATGAGTGACTAGCATTCTATTATTAATAACTACACAAGCTAAACAAGACTTAGCAGCTTTCTGATTCATCATGGGCCTTACTCCTTTCCTATGCTCTTCCTCATACCTTCTTGACTGAATAAATTCTATATCACCAAATTTTATTCTTCCTGCTTCTGAGATACAAGTTTCTGAAACTCCTAACAAGTCCACTGCGTCCACTCTGAAACACCTAATTGCATTACTTGAACTCATACAATTCGTGAACAATTAAAAATACAGACAAATATTTTATTGCTCTATTAACGGCTGTACATCTAACGAAGAAGATGGTAATATTTCAGTTGGATCTACCATATGGTCCAAACCCAGAACGTTAGTATTACTCTTTCGAAGTCGGGAACTTAACAAAGACTTCAAATATTCGCATTAAGTAGACAGAGGTTTAGATCTATCAGTTTGGGTTAACCATTCCCGTAAAGATGACACGTATACAAGGTGGGATGGGCTAGAGATGAAAATAATTTTGCCAAAGTCTTTCTATTCAGAGTACATTTTAGAAAAATGAGTTTGTTGTAGTTCTTACGTAAGCTCTTCGTAATATTTTCAATTGTAAGCTGACGGTTGCTTCTAATATCGTGACCGCAAAACATTATTTTCCCGTGAACCTGGTCTGGTAGTAACTAGAGGTGCCACTAGCCAAAATGTGCGGGTAGGGGGGCAATGGATTTCGTCAACTGCCCGGTCCTTCTCGCCGACTGATTTTGGTGATATTGCTTTTAAAATTTCTTAATTTTTTGTCCTTTACAGACTGAAACTGATCTTTTTTCATCGGTTGTACATCATATATTTCAATCAGCCCGTTGCACTTCGCCTAGTGGCACTTCACACCACTATTTTACAAACTCAACTTTTTATCTGACTGGCTGAAAATACTGGGAGAGGGGCGTCCCCTCCCCCCGTACGCGAAACACCTGCACACAACTATAGTACACGATACCAGTTCACGCCTTGCGATCAAGAACACGTTCACTAAGCACATATCAGAAGCTTTTTTGGTCTGAAGTACCTTTAAGAGGCATTAAAAAAAAAAAAAAAAAAAAAAATCAATAACAAGAAGTCAAACTCCAAGGCTGAGCCAAGCCAACTTTAAAAATGACAGAGCTCCTTATTCCGAAAAAGCAAGGAACAGTTTATTTAAAGAAAGTTTTCAAAAAGTTGTCAAGCCCTGCTCACGAAAAAAAGTATTGGGTATCATCCACTAGCCGTAAAACAGAAAAACAGGTTTACAGGTTTTTATAGGAAGCATTGTCATAGAAACTTCAAAAAGGGCTCATCAAATTGGAAATTGAAAGGGCTAGGGCCCTTTTTAATAGTTGAAAGTGATTGGAGGGCAACTAACCCCTCCTCCAAAGCCCACCATTTCCCCAAACACATCCAATAAAATTTTGAGATAGCCGTTTTGTTCAACGTAATTGAAAGGTCCGGAAATTATGTCTTTGAAGGTGATAACACCCCCACAGCCCTCAAGGCAAGGGTTGCAAGTTATGCCTTGGGGCAAATAAGGTATATATAGAAAGGGTGACCGTATAAACTTCGGAGGGGGCTCAGTTTTTTTTTTTTTTTTTAATAAATAAGGGTTTATTCATCAACCAAAAATAACAAAATCCAGAAGCTAAGCTTGTAAAGGATATCACTACCCCCAATCGCCATAAAAAAAAGTAAAAAAAAAAAAATAATTAAAAAAAAACATATCACATAAAAATAACTAATGCTCGACTATACCACCCCCTACTCAAAAAATCTCTTCAATTCTCAATACTCAAAATATTAAGCCTTGTCCTTATCAATCCATCAACCAAACACGAAAATCAAAAAAAAAAAAACAATAGTAAAATAAAAGGCAAAAGAGACAGGAGAACTGACTCACTCACCCCCATATATCTTATAGCAATGTTCTTTTAACAGATTTTTAAACTCAGAGACATCCGTCACCTTCTTTATCCCTTTTGGCAGACTATTCCAAGCACGAGGGCTAACATGGCGGATACAAAACATTGACCTAGTTGTCACAGGCTTAGGTAGTCTGAATTCATTCGAAAGTCTTAAACTATAAGAATGAAAACTAGAAACAGGCAGAAAAAAAATCTTGAAAGCAAATTGGTAGCATTTTATTCTGATGTTTAAACATAAAAAGAGCATTATAAAACTTAATCAATCCAAATAGTGGAACAATATGTAGTTCAGCATACCTTGCTCTAACCGAGGAACGCTTATTATCTCCAGTAAGTACTCTTACAGCTTTATTCTGTAATATTCTAATCTGCGATAAATGACCCACAAACGTTGAAGACCAAGCCAATATACAATAAATCAAATACGGATGAATAAGGGAGAAATAAAGCATCAGGAGAACCGGTCTAGGGAAAGTACGCTTTAGCTTCCTTATAATTCCCAAATTTCGGGCAACTCTAGCTGCAATTTGATTAATATGGTCTTTGAAACTCAAGCACTCATCAACTATCACTCCAAGAAACTTCACTGCTCTGACACGTTCTATAGCATTCCCATCAAGTTCTAGTTTCTCTATCCAGGGAGAGTAATTTACACTTCTCCCGTAAATCACAAATTGACTTTTCTTATGGTTTAATTTAAGTTTATTAACTGTCATCCATTTCTCTATTTGTTCCATTCCCTTTTTCAGAACTAGTAGAAGTTCTCTTTCTGTCCTCGCAGCAACTGTAAAATGTGTATCGTCAGCAAAACTAGGAATTATAACTCTGTTACCGCGATCCCCTTTTTAAGAAATATTTATATCTTCAATGCACCGGTAAATATCATTTATATAAATCAAAAATAAAAGAGGTCCCAAAACTGACCCTTGAGGAACGCCAGCCTTGACTCTCTGCGGGCTAGAGGTCTCACTTTTGATTTGAACAATCTGCATACGTTCACTCAGAAATGATCTAACAAGTTCCAAAAATTTTCCACGGATACCACAATTATCTAACTTCTTTACTAAAATTTCATAATCCACACAATCAAATGCTTTCATTATGTCAAGGAAAACGGATGCCACTTTAAGACCACGATCTAAATGATCATTAACAAATGTCGTCAATAAGATAACTGCTTGCTCAGTTGACATTCCTTTCCTAAATTCAAACTGACTAGATCGAAAAAAAGACCTAGACTCTAGGAATTTAACCATTCTTACATTTATTAGTCCCTCTATTATTCTAGAAATAACAGGAAGAAGCGAAATGGGCCAATAATTATCTAAATTTTCACTATCACCCCCTTTAAAAAGCGGTTTCACTTTCGCAATCTTCAGACTATCGGGGAAAATACCTGACTTAAAACACTCATTTATTAGCATTACCAACTGACTAGAAACTATAGGATAAATAACACGGAAAGCTTTCACAGTCATGAGATCCGATCCTGCTGCACTGTTTTTCATATTTTTAACCACTTCACACAACTCACTTAATTTAACCGGCTTTAAATAAACAGATACTTCGCTCTTATCAGGCAGGAATTGTGTAAAATCACCATCCTCAGCCAGGACTGGGATACTGGATCCTACATTAAGGCCCACATTAGAGAAATGCTCACAAACTAAATTACAACTCACACTGTCTGGAAGCTCCGAGGGAGACTGACTAGGGTTCGTTACAGACTTTATAAGTTTCCAAGTCTTGCCTGGATTTCCCTCAGCTTCTTTAAACTTAAAAGCAAAATA
Source organism: Artemia sp. Qi Xiang Cuo (assembly GCF_049724085.1). Taxonomy (NCBI): domain Eukaryota; kingdom Metazoa; phylum Arthropoda; class Branchiopoda; order Anostraca; family Artemiidae; genus Artemia; species Artemia sp. Qi Xiang Cuo. The sequence goes on from NC_142794.1 coordinate 65,157,187, forward strand.
ATCCGTTTTAGCTTTCCGAAGGAGACAATTTAGCATGCTATTATATGCTTTATAATCATCCCTAGTAGTTGTCCCTTTATTTTGTATCAATTCCTTATATAAATTGTTTCGCCTTCTCATACTTAAGAGTAGACTCTTAGTAATTCATGGTTTCTTTGCTGATTCATATCTGTAAACTCTTTTAGGTTTAACACATTTCTGAAGTAAACCTGTTAATGTCCCGTACCATTTTCCAAATTTCCGATTGATATCATATTCCTCTTGTAAAAAATTGAATTCAGTCTTATCAACTTCTAATTTAAAACGGGCAACAGCCTCAGAATCAATAACAGGCCGAATGACATTACAGCGATGTCCCTTATTCAGCTCTAAGACTTGCGGTATTGATATCATTACTCCAAAATGATCTGAAACACTATTAACCACAACAGCAGGTGACTTATATTCAGTATTTACAAATATGTTATCCAATATTGACGCAGAATTCTCAGTAATTCCTGTACAGATATTTATAGTAGGCTTCAGCCCGTAGCTCAGCATCATATCCAGAAACTCCTTAACTCTCTGACTAGAATGTAGACTTTTCAAATCAATATTGAAGTCACCATACACAAAACACGGCTGCATTGGATTGGCAACCAGAAGTTCTACCGCCAGTTTTAAGATTCAGTGTGATCAGAGGGTGGATACAATTCAAAAGGAGCAAAAATTAATATGAGTAGGGCAGATAACCCCCATGCCTTCTCAAGACCAGAACACAATTTGTGCTTTACTGAAAACAAAACACGTTTGAAATGTTTTCACTTTTCTTATTTTCATAAATAAAAAAATATCAAAACTTTTCAGGAATAAATATCAGTATATATCAATTAAACTGACCATCCACGGTCTTTAGTTTTTTTTTAATTTTTTTTTTTTTTTTTTTTTTTTTTTTTGGTAAAGTGCAAATTTTGTTCTGGTCTTGAGAAGGCTTGGGGGTTATCAGCCGTAGTCATGTTAATTTTTGCTCGTTTTGAGTTTGACTTTGTTATTTATTGTAATTTCTGTTCGTTTTGAGTTTCATTTATTTCTTGTTAGTGATTTGTGGTAATTTTACGCCAGGAATGTTTTTTTTACTTTATTTTGCTCATTCTTGGCTTAATGGAGCTCTTTGAACTAGACGTAAATAACGACGAAGACCACCACACTGCCTTTCCATCATAAACAACAAGTAGAACAATAGGCATTTTCTTCTTAGTTTTGAAGAGTTAGATTTGAATTAATGGAACTTATTTTATGTATTGAGGGGGATACGATTCGCCTGGATTGTGAAATGTTTGATTTTTGGGAAATTTATTTGAGGAATGTTGTAGCTACCCAACATCACAAGGCCCATCAAAAGCAGAATATGATGAAGTGTGATCTATTTTTAAAAAAATGGCGTTATTATTTTTTTTTTTATTATTTATTTATGTAAATGTAGTTAAAAAAGCTTTTAAGTGTTTTAAGAAAAGTGAAAGTATTTTGAAGTTCATAAATGTATATCTATTGTAAATTTGTATTTTAATATTATATGTTATAGGCCTAATGAATGGGAGCAGCCCCTTGCTCCAGTTCGGCGGGAAATTATTGTATCGTAAGTTAATGGATGGAGAATCGTATGAATGGGGACATTGATAAAAAAAAAAAAAAATAGGAAAAAGGTGGATAAAATATATTAGAAGAGAAAAAATTAGGTATGCGAGGCATTAAAAAGGTAGAAAGCTATGCAATCTCGAATTAGAGGTAAGCTAGATAGGTAGTAAAGCAAAGGAAATGACAGTAAAATAGTGATGAATTAGATTACAATTAAATAGGGAGTCTTAGAGTCAAAAAAGCGAAAGAAATGAGATTGATTTTTTATTTTATTTTCAGGAGTACGAGAGGGAAAAACAACACCAGTTGGATTGTGGTCATTGCATGAGGCATCACCAACCCTTTGTCAAGAGGGCCAAAGAGAAGAGGAAACCAGAAAGGAAGTAGACCGAAGTACGCTGGATAGGATAAAGAAGATAAGAAGAGTTTGAAATGTGAGATGGAGGGGAATTTTGTATATTTTAATATTAATGTCTATTTTTTTAATAAATAAAAAAAGGAATTTTTTATATAAGACGGTGGAACGTACCTTTAAAGGAATATTTCGACCCTATATCCCTATATCCGTCCTCAGCAAAACAAATGAAGAAAAAACGAATATAAAAGAACCCACATTAAAATTCAATCTTTAAAACTAAAATATTTTCAAAACAGCCTTAGCATCATTACTTCAAGGAAGTTCAACCAGTACTCTTCAAGTTCAATCTTGAAGTAATGATTCTAGGGCTATTTTGAAAACATTTTAGTTTTAAAGATTAAATTTTAATGTGAGTTCTTTAATATTTGTTTTTTTTTTCATTTGCTTTGCTGAGGACAGACCTTGGATATAGGGTCGAAACATTCATTTAAAGTTGCGTTCCACTGTCTTATATAAAAAATTTCCCTATTGTTCTAATTGTTTTTTATGGAGCTCTTTACTTTTCTTTGAAAAACTTGTTTTGTGGAAAGTTTTTTAAATTAATTCAAAATAAACATCCCTTGTGTTTGAGTAGTCTTTCCTTAAGAATCAGGACAAAAAATCAAACTTTAGCGTCAAAACCGGGAGTTGAGGAAGGGACAGGCCACCTCTACATAATAATTTCTGTTCGTTTTAAGTTTTAATGTTGCTCCTTACTTACAGTTGTAAAAACTTGTTTATTTTTATTTAATTTCAGACTGTTTTTTAAATCATGTCAGGAATCATCCCCTCCACACCGTGTAATATTTCTTCTGGAAATTTCCCCCAAAACTTCACCGTGAAATATTTCTCCTCAAAATTCCCCAAAAACTTTTTCCCCCACGAAAAATTTACCCCGTTGAAAATTCCCCCCTCCTCCTCGCACACAATTCCCTCGAAAAATGTCCGTATATTTCCAAATAGCAAATACTATATACGAACAATGCGGGTAAATTGCGTAACTTATAGCCTTTTCCCCAAGGACTATGGAGGGTCCTGTCATTACCAAAGCACAGTTACTGGACCTTTCAACCATGCTGAACAAAATGGCTATATTAAAATTTTGATCAAAGGTCTTTGGGAGAAAAAATGGGCAAGAAAGAGGGGGCTAAGTGCCTTCCTATCTTTTAAGTCACTTAAAAAGGGCACTTGAACTTTTGATTTCCATTTGAATGAGTTCTCTCCCAATCCTCTAGAAAAATTGGATCGATACTATCAGCCCTGGGGAAAAAACAAATAAATAAATAAACACGCATCCGTGATCTTTCTTCTGCCAAAAAATATAAAATTCCGCATTTTTGTATATAGGAGCTTGAAATCTCTACAGTAAGGTTCTCTGATACGCTGAACGAAATGATGTGATTTTTGTTAAGATCGCTTAAATTTTTGGGGGTGCTTCCCCTTTTTTTCGAAAATCAAGCAAATATTCTCAGGCTTGTAGCTTTTGATGAGTAACATTAAGCTTAATGAAATTTATATATTTGGAATCAGCATAAAACGCAAATTCTTTTGAGGTATCTATTGTTATAAATTTCGTTTTTTAGAGTTTTGGTTACTATTGGGCCAAGTTACTCCTGCACAGTTAAACAGCTCGTGGTAAGGAATTGTTAGACTACGTGACTTCTCAGAAACGAATGCGCCACCCCGAGGTATTACTTCCATTTCAACTAGGAACATCAATATGTAGTTGTTTGTTTATACTTTTTAACCGAATGGCTATCTTAGAATTTATAATCGACAGCAACTTGGTCCTCCTCAATGAGGCCAAATCGTAGCTGGGTGCCACAAAATGGCAGAAAACACCACATTCCCGGGGTACGATCTTTTTGATTACTTTTTAAAGGGTTGTATAACTTCTAATTTCCGTTCGAATGCACCCTTTCGTGATCTTCTAAGACCATCGATTTGATACGATAAGCCCTGGGAAACAGATAAATACGTATCTTCTGGGGAAATATGCAAAATTCAACGTTTTTCTAGATATGAGCTAGAAATGTCCACAGTCGGGTTCACACCGAATCTATTGGTGTAATTTTCTTTAAGATCACCTGCCTTTTTGGAATGTTTTCCTTATTCATGGGAAATCAGGCAAATTTTCTCAGGCTCGCAGCGTTTGATGTTTAACATTAAACTCAATGAACTTTATCTATTTGAAATCGGCATAAACAGCGAGTTCTCTAAATGTACTAATTTTTATCAAAATTCCTTGCTTAAGGAATTTGGTTAATGTTGGCCCGAATCAATCTGTGATTCTACACCAAATAAATAAATGGGTGCAAGAAACATGTATTTTGAAATAAAGGTAGAATTTCCATAATCCCTTCGTTTCTTTATTATTTTTATTTCTTTTAATTTTCCTCTGGCTGCTCAATTTTACGTCTGGGGAGAATTTTCCAGGAGAGAATTTTTCCAGAGGGTGGAGACTATTCCACGGGAAGAAATTTTCTGGGGGAAGGGAATAAGCCGGGCCCCAATTTTTTCAAACTTGGAGAGAAAATAGTTCTTTGCTCAATTTTACGCGAAGCTGAAAATAAATTAGTTGAACGAATTGCACTAAAAACGGACTCTAAAATTATTTGTGGATGTTTTTTGTCTCAAGGGGTGTCTCAAGGTTTGGCATTGTTCTTGTATTTTCCCTTTTTAAGAGTTTTTGTGTTTGGATAAGCTTGGCTTTATTAACTTCTTCAGGGAAAAGATTTAAAGAGAAAGTAACTTTTTTTTTGTTTGCTTCTCCTAGAAACTGAAAGTTAAGGTTTGAGGTGGATAAAGCTAGCAAAGAATGTTGCGTGTTTTTTGGTCATAACTTTCCTGAAATATCAACAATAAAATCAAAATTAAACAATAGAGCAGAAGAAATAATAAGCGAAATGCTGAAAATAATAAATATGACAAGCTGAAAGAGAATATATGTAATACAGCAATAAATAGTACGCAACAAAAAAAAAGTAATTCAAAGATAAAATACCAAACTAGGCCTATTAAATTTAAATTAATCAAACTAAAAGTAACAACAATTGTTTTAAATCAGCATAAACTAAATGCCAGTAGGGTATTTTTATTCCTTAAAAATAGCAGTATCGTATTTTTGTGTAGTATAATTTTTTTTTAGTTTAATTTATTATCATAAATTTGGAGATACAACTTTTTGGTCTGAATTTTTTGCATTCAATGGAGACAAGGCATTAAACAATTGGATGGAGTCTAGAAAGTGTTGTGGAAGGGTGGTTCTTGTCCAGTCCCAACAGACTGCCTATTACCTGGTTATTCATTTTTGGGTTAATTGATCAGTTAAGTGCCAGAAAAATTTTAAGATTGATCTTTTTTATCTGAACTAGAGTGGCCAAAATCCTTTAATTTCATTTTTTTTTTTTTTTTTTTTTTTTACAATAAAACAAATTTGACTCAAATATAATTGATATAGTCAAGGCACCTCATATATTATATTACCTTCTTTAAGTAATAGAATCAAGTGTAATTACATCTTAAATGGTATATGAAACGTTGTAAGCATGTTCAAAATACTACCACACTTTCTCCAATATTTTATACTTTTCGCTCCCATTCCCCGAAAACTCGAGAACAAACTTTTTAAATTTATCTAGCCTCTTATATTACTGCTGGGGCATATATTTATTTCAAAAGATGTTATATTTTCATACAAGTTAATAATTTTAGTACTGTTCTTTCCTTATAAATATTTGTAATGAACTGAGTTTGTTTTGATAGACTATTCCCAAAATAGAAAGTTGGAGAAAAAATACTTTTTAGAGACTGAGAGCAAAGCTATGAGAAGAATCATACAATGGAATAATTTCTTCTACTTTTTGCTTCTCTTTTGCTTTAATTGGTATGAGGTACCAAAGAAAATTTAACATGATAAAAAAAAATCATCAGAAAAATACAAATTGCCACCTCTGTTTCAGTAGTTGATAATCCTAATTGCAGCAGATTTTACTGTTCACAACCAGTGAAATCAGAATTCATTTTCAGTCTAACTGAAATTATTTAACAGCAAAAATACTATTAAAAAGTATGTGACAACCCCGATCAAGATGTGGGTCATAGTAGTGCACAGACATGGCATTACAATGGCAATTGATTTTTTTTTTAGTGATGTGAACATCATTGTTTTCCTGTTAAGATTCTTTGCTAAGTACTTGTTTGTTTCTACATTTACTAGTTTTTATTAAAGTGACTTAAAATATTTTGTTCTCTTTCTATTCAGTTTTTAAGGTATTCGCTTGCAATACTTTATGGGAGACAACCGGTGGCCTATAGTCTAAAACTTCTCATTTTGTCAATGGGGCATTTTTTCTTGGCCGGGCATCCTATGATCATTCCAAATTTCTCAATAAGACAATGCAACAGATGAAATAAAAATGCGAAAATACATTAAATGATTTTACCTGTTATTTTGTCTTCACATTCTGCATTTCCTGTAAAAGCCCCCCATAAAGCATTTCCAACAGGACTTGAGAATAATGACTTAACAGGCTGTAAGGTCGTAATATTAACAATAGCTTCTGATGTAAGCCCTGTATATTCTGTTGGACCAGAGCCTTCTGTCTTCGCTAAAATGGTTGGAACTTTGAATGTTTTCGGAGTTTGGGGATTTCCAGGTTATGACAAAAAAAAAAAAATATAACTGGCAAAGCAACTTAGCAAAGAAACGATAGACTTTATTCTCCTTGATAATACAGGTGGAATAAACAAAGCCATATTATTGTCAACCAACGCATATTGAAAAGCTTGTAGGATAATAAAACGTTTTGAAATCGAACATATATAACCGTGTACCCACAGCAAACATTTTAGAGCGGTACATATTCTTTTCTATGTCAGCTAGTGAAGTAAAGGAAGGATTTGCAAAACACAGGGGTAATATACTGGGTGAAAAAAATTTACCATGCCAAGACTTTGCAGAATAAGGAGGATTCGGGAAGGAAGGGGGTGAATCGTATATAACAATAGTAAATTGGCTCTAAATATATCATTTATAGATACGTTCCACGGAAATTCCGAATCTCACAAATTCTATGTGTACGTGTACTCTAAATATAAATATAAATTCTAAATCTAAAATCTAAAAAAAATCTAAAAATAAATAAAAAAATAAAATAAATGATATTCTTCAACGCATGTTTCAATTCTCAAAGATCAAGAAGATATAGCAACAAGACTAAAAGGTGGTTCACATTGGTAGTCCAGTTTTTCAGAGCTGATCGTGTCGAGCCTATTGTCCTAGAAAATCAAATTTTATTCTATAGTGGTCTTATCAAGTAGCCAAAAAGACTCGGACCAATCGTATCCACAACTCTAAAAAATACGGTTAATAACAATTAGTCAAAATAGTAATAGACGAGCCACAGAGAATCAGGCAGCTAAGTAAGCTTTATGGCACAATAACCCAGAAAAGTAACTTTTCAAAAGAACCTTGTATTAAATTAGCTTTTAGTAACTTTTTGCTGTGGTTGGTTGAAACTCACATTTGATACCGATAAATCTCTCATAATCTTCATTTATAACGAACTATACTGATTCTTTATGTAATAACTATATCTAAGTGCTTCTTATAATAATTTGTGTTACAGAATCTTGTCGAAAGAATCAAGCCAGTTTGTGGGGACCATATGATAAAGTTTCAGTAGTCAATGCAAGACAAGCTTCGTCAGCAGCTGCATCTGTCACGGCTCTCTAGATTTTCAGTGGGGAGTCTTTAGTTCCAAGAAAAACTGATTCACTCAAGTCGTGGAAGGCTTGTAATATGGGGCTCAGAAATACCTATGCAAAGTTGTCATAAAATTATTGTCCATGCCCGCCACCAATGTCCTTTCTGAGAGTGAATTCCAAGACTGATTAGCTAATCAAGTAGTCAGTGGTAACATACGTAAGTAAGGAGCAACTCGGCCAAATAGCAACCTAAGCTGTTAAACACGAAATTTTTATAACAATAGATATATGAACAAAATTGTATTTTTTTTATGCCGAATAAAATTGGATCTTTTACATGAATATATAAAATTCCTCAAGTTTTATGTACCCATCAAAAGCTAAAAGCCTGATAAAATTTGTATAATTTTTTAGAAAGGGCGGGAACGCCCTTAAGAATTCAATTCATCATAATAAAAATCACTGATTTGGCATATCAGAGAACCATACTATAAGGGTTTCTAGCTTCCATCTGAAAATATGTGAAAATTTGTAAGTTTTGCCAAAAGAAAGATTACGGATGCGTGTTTATATGTTCTGTTTTATGCTATGTTTTTGCCAGGATAATCGTATCGAACTAACAGTCATATAAAATTGGGAGAAGGCTCGCTCGAAAGAAAATTACAGTTTTAACTCCCAATTTCGTGACCAAACCGATTAGTGAGCATCTAGATTCCCCCTCCAACCATGCTCCTTTTTTACCAAAGTCATCCGATCAAAATTTTGAGATATCCATTTTGCTCAGTATAATTGAAAGCTCAAGTATCATGCCTCTGGGGATGACACGACCCTGCAAGTGCGTGGAGAAAACGGTTGTAAGTTATGAAATTTGTCTAGTGTTTAGCCTACATATAGTTTTTGTTAATGGGAAGTAAACAGACATTTTTGGGGGAGAGTGAATTTTATGTGGGGGGGATTTTCCAAGGGGAGAATTTTCCAGAAGGAGCGAAGTTTCCGAGGAAAAACTTTCAAAAGGAAACTAAACATGGGTGAATTTACGAGAATACTTACACGAAATTCTTTCTATTTGACTTACTTTCTATTTGCAAATTTAATTTTACATGTAGAGATATTTCGGGAAAATTGCCCAGGGAAAATTTTCAAAGAATTTGCGATTGTCAGGGGAATATTTTTGTGGGGAGGGGGGAATTTCCACGGGAGATTCTTCATGGGGAATTTCACGAAGACAAATTTTCTATTGAAACACTGGGAGGGGAGAATTTCCAGGAAATATTTTCCACGGAGGAAAAATTTCCTGCATGTTTTGAAAAAAGGTTAGAAATTAGAAGAAAAACAAGTCTTTTTTTCAAACGAAAGTAGGCAAAAATAATTTCCCTGGCGGAATTGCCCGCAAGAAGTTTTTTGGTTGAATTTTCAGCAGGGATGGAATTGTCTGGGGGATGGGGGATCTTACGCAATAGGAAGTTTCCAAGGAGGTTTTTTTTGGCCGGGGGGGGGGGGGGGTATTTTCCATGGATAGAAAAGGTGAATTTTCTAGGGAAATGCCTTGTTTGCCTCTCATTCCAGGCAATCTAACGGTCCTATGTCAATTTTAAATTCTTCGTGAACCTGCCTGAGACTCTGGGCTAGGCAGGCGTGCCTTTCCAAAAACTAAAAAACAAGTATTTGTCCAATAAGGGAGTTATACTTAATCCCACCATTTACCCGAGCAGACATTTAAACAATTGCCTCTCAATTACTTGGACTATCTGTCTTGGCTTTTTTCTTTCTATCTACACTTAGCCCTGTCTTGATGCAACCTACTGCAAAATACTTGATAGCTTCTAATTTTTAGTTTTTGTCCCAATTATTTAAAAACAACTCCTGAAACACAAGAGCCGTCTAATTAGAGTAAGGAGATTTTTAAAATACAAAAAAACTTTGGCACGAAGAGCAAGGTATTGTGTGTTAAACTCCTCATATATAGAACGATTTCTATTCTTTTTAGTTTTAGTGTTGCTCCTTACTTTCAGCTAAAAAACCATTTTGTATTCATTTAATTACTGAAAGGCTGAACCAATTCTCAGTGGAAAATATTGACCTGCTGCTGATTTGAATAGCCAAAAATAGCGAGTAACTTTTTGTTCTTTATCCTGAGCCAGAGGAATTCCAAATCAGAGTTTTTTTGTAATATTCGTTCATGTAATAGAAGTTGTTCTGTATTTTATTCAAAATTTGGAAAAATATTGTGCAAAATTCTGTTTTTAATATTGAATTGCTTTGTTATTGAATTTTGCCAAACCCTAAAGTTAATCTTACCAAAAAAAAAAGATAAGAAATATCGATTATTGAAAGTAAAAATATCGATATATCGTTTAATCAACTTATCGCCCAACACTATTCTTGAGCTGTTAACAGATTATGAAAGCAAACAATTAGGTCTCAACCTAGTTTGACTAAACTTAAAAAAAATAGCCTAAAAACCATGATAATAACTGCAAAATCAAAGGCCTATTTTCTTGGCATGTTCCAATCCAGACTACTAAGGACGTATTATATTGTGGATTTTTCAATAAATTTTGGGTATTCTCTACGTCCTAAGAAGGGCTCAAAAGGCTGAATGATTCAGCGTTGATGCTTATTTTGATGAGCGTTGATGCTTTGATATATTCCATATCAAAGAATATGCCATATCATATCAAAAAATAGCCTAAAAACCACGATAACAACTGCCAAATCAAAGGCCTATTTTCTTGGCATGTTCCAATCCAGACTACTAAGGACGTATTATATTGTGGCTTTTTCAATAAATTTTGGGTATTCTCTACGTCCTAAGAAGGGCTCAAAAGGCTGAATGATTCAGCGTTGATGCTTACAATATAATTTCCTACTATGCTTGATCACGCAGTAAGCGTTATAAGTTAACCATGGATATAAAATGTATATTGCAATTTGTAACAACAACGAAATTGTCAAGGGAATTTCACTCTTTTTTTTATCGCAAAAGCCTGCTAAGTTTTCCATCGAAATGTGAGCCATAGTTATATTACGCTTACATTTCATCATAGTTACATTACAATTACATTTAAGTAACAAGGAATGTAAAAATGAAATCTGATTCTTTAAAGTGGTCTAGTGGAAACCTACACAAAAATATAACATATGCAGTTATAACACTTAGTGGCCGCCAAATTTGAAAATAAGGAAGGCTTGTGCTGATATGACAAATCAGCCCAAAATAAGCGACAAAAACTGTCATTAAGAAGCTCCAAAACTGTAATTTTCCTGATTTCTGTAGCAATAAAACAAACATTGGTATTAACTGTTATTTAACTGGAAAAACCCAGGGATTGAACGGGGAAAACGAGTAAGAATACAATACTAACAACTTGTTTCCAAAAACGAACTGAAAATAAATGTATATATTATTGAATAGTTAAAAATCTATATTTTTAATACTTAAGAATAGTCAAAAAGCCCAATATTGAAATGTTCATTATCAAAATTACTCAAGCTTAAACTCTTTAAATTACTAGTTAATTAATTTCAAAAACATCTTCTTGGAAAGACAAGTTATCCTATTTTGTTATACATATCCCTTCAATGTTTCATCTTTTTTCAAAAATCAGTAGAATCTTTATTTTCTTCTGATACCAAAAATATCAGTTTTATTACTTAATTTCTTATAATATAATTTCTTATAAATTTTGATAAATTATCAAAATTTATTATTGTACTTCAGACACCAAGGTAAAATCTTACTCATGCTGCATTCAAATTTGAAATTCACAAAACCACTTATCGAAAGATTACCTAATTGCTTCTTGTGCATGGATAAATTCTGCCAACATGGCAAGGATCGTCAAATTTACAAGGTTAGTTTCCACTTAATTTTTTTCACGGTTTAGTGTGGCAACAATGGTAAATCTTTGCACGTAACTTTTGAAGTTCATAACTTTGTAACAATCAGCAGAAAATGGTAACGCTAAATTCAATCAGTTTTGCATCAAATGATGATTATTTGTAACAAGTGCTTTAGAACCCAACCAAAGGTCTTTGGAATTATGCATGGGGAGGAGAAAATGGGCAGTGGCGTTGGAGGGAGGCAAGGGGGGGGGCCGTTGTTCCCTTTATAATTTGGAGAAAAAATTAAACCATATTGAGAAGGAAAATAATCCCTTGATCCTAGAAAGACATTTTTGAGGGAAGGTCTCGCTTGACTTGGAGGATTTGTTCTTTACGCTTAAGCTTGACGCAGAGTTTTCAAAGTGCTTGATATGTACATTATTTTGCAAATTTGTCGTAGATACCATGGAATTTAGGGAGGTAGCGGCCGTCTCATATATTGGATAGCTACTGCTGGTGATTTTGTTGCTGTTTGGGTTTAGACTCCTTCGACTAAAAGGTCAATATGCGTTCGTATCTCTTGATTTTTCTGTGCCTTATGTAATAGCTAGCTTGCTTTGTCTTACTATCACTTATCTTGCTATTGATAGTGCAGTATAGTGGGTCAAGAGTTAGTTTATCACTGTGCAGTGGTTTCATGGGCATTGGGTGGGGGGCAGCTGCCCCCCTAGACCTTCAAATTTACATTAGATATGGCTGAAAAAGCAGTTGATGAAACTCCATCACACTATTGACTGCCCCCCCCCCCTAGACAATATGCTGCCTAATGTTGCCTCCGCCCATGAGTGGTTTTTTTTTCTACTAGGTTTCAGCTAGACCCCGGCGCCGCGCCGATAAGAGAAGACCAGTGGCGGCGGGGCCAAAAATAGCAGCGGCGGCGCGTCGTCGGCGCGCCGCCGATATTTTTTTGCACCATTTTGTAAGCTTGAACTTACAAAAGATTCGGGCCTATTGATGAGTTAAAAACTTCGTAAGTCGTTGGCTGGATGCTGGTCTTCTTTGTTATTCGTCACTGTATATGAATATATAACATTAAGATCACGACTCAGTGATTTTTGGTTACTACATCCTCGGCGCGTACAAACAGCTCATCCCATTTAATCTGCCATCAGCGGTTAAGTGTATATTACCCTGGAAAGCGTATTTTCGCAGAAACTTTTTCAAAATGCTTTTGAAACCAACTCGAGTCTTCGAAACCTACTTGTAATTTCTAAAAACATCTAATAATAACATTGCACTGCTAATTATCGATTTTTATATATGTATTGAAATAAATTAATTTAAGATTAGAATCTTTAAAATTTAGTTTAACAAAAGTGAAGCCAAGTTTCGCGTTAAAGAGAAAACTGACTACGTATGTTTATTACTAATAAAAACGCTCGTAAATAAAATTAAACAAGTTTCGAGAAAGCAATTTAACCAAATAAAAGTATAATTAATATGTAAATTGTGTTTTAATTATTCATGTACGGTACGGTGAGCCAAAATCAAAACCAGTTTTTTTTAACTGAAAGTAAGGAACGACGTTAAACCTTAAAACGAACAGAAATTATTCCGTATATTATTATTATTATTATTCATTTATTGCTCGTCAAAAAAATGTACAAAAGGTACAGTAGACGGAGTAATCACTAAAGAAAACAAAAAGAAAAAAAATGAAGAAAAAGAAGGACACAAACACACATTGAAAATTCAAATACATGACAAAAAAACTCTTCATTACATTAATACGAACAATGATGCTAACGAAAGGATGATAAAAGTTACTTTTAAAACGGGACAGAAATTTATTAATACTAATATTATTATTATTCATTTATTACCCGTTAATAAAAAGGTACATATACGGAGTATTCACTAAAGTAACAAAAAAATAGAAAAAAAATCATCACATACATTACATTAATACAAAAAAACTATTGCGAACAAATTGGTGACCATGGATGATTAAGCCTACTTTGAAAACGGGATAGAGATTTATTAATGCTAATATTAGGGTCAGATAGCTTATAAAAATGAATAGTTTTACGGTTTCTTGTCCAAGAGGGCAAATGTAGAAGATATTTAGCAAATCTGAAGAAGATTGATCGTAGGTGCTTGTTATCTGTAGCTAACTTAGTCAAATGTATGTGATGGTCGTAGGTGAATTTCCAGAAAGGAGCAATGTAAAGTAGATGTGGAAGGGCTGTGGCGTTGTAAATGGATGCTAGAAGGTAACGGTTGAAACGTAGTTTGCTTTTTACGATTAGGCCTACAGCGTAAGTAATGCTAATTTTACGCTCAATGTGAGAAATCAGCAAACGACGTGTGTGACCTATAGATTTGCCAATTGGAAGGTCCTGGTATGTAATAAGGTCTGCGGGTTTAATAAGAGAACCGTCCATATTTAGAAGAGAAGTAGAAGGATTTCGCCAATTGAAAAGGATGACTTCGGATTTCTCAGGATTAAAAGACAGACCGATTTTTGAATATTCATCTTCGAGGATTTTGAAATTCTGCTCAATGCGCTGGATCGTCCGGCTGAGATTCAAGATGTCATCAGCATAACAAATAAGAGACATATCGATTCTCCCAAGAATGCATAAAGGAAGACACTTTGCCTGAGCTTCCACGACACTATTATTGAACAGGGTTGTGGAAGTGATAGCTCCCTATCTAGTCCCTTTATTAACAAGGATGGGGTACTGAAAATTCACACGCATATTCGAGGCTTTCGTAGAGTTTGGCCTCACACGAGAATTAATGCAATTATATTGGGATTGACGAAGAGCCGATTGCAGGGAAAAACGGGATGGAAGTTTTGAACGCACGCTTAGATTCCTATATAAATCCCTGAGAACACAGACAACTGATGGGTTTACGCCTCGCCTTGCCATATGAAGAAGCATGGACGAATGAATTAAGGAATCGAACGCACGTTTAACGTCATGTCAGGCGATGATCATACTTTCCCCGAAGATTCAGTGTCAGTTAGGGCATTAAAAACTGCTGTAAGAGCATGAGAACAGCCAAGATTAGCCTGAAAACCGAACTGATATGGGGGAACGTAACATTTCTGTTTTAACTCATCAAGAAAAAGAAGCTCGAAAAGTTTGCATATCGTAGTAGAGACGGTGATGGGACATAAAGAGGAACATTGCAGCTCAGATTTCCCTTTTTTGGGAATCGGAGTCAAATCACTAATGCAGAACGAGGAAGGAACAATACCTGTAACAAATATCATTTGCATGAGAAGGCTGAGGTGACGCACCAATAGATAACTTCCATTAATGATGTGTAGAGTGCTCACCTTATCTATCCCACAAGACTCTTTCTTTTTAAGTTGGGATCTTGCTTTTATAACAGCGTCACAAGTAACAACAAAATCAAGGTCCGGAGATTCTTCAATGAAGTTGCAGAGCTTGTCACAAAATTGTGACTCTAAAACAGGATCAGGCTCAGAAAATTCATTTGAAAAATGGGATATCCACTCGGACAAAGGAATGTCATTCGGGTCTGGCAAATTGGAGGAGCTAGTACGAGGTAATAGCTTCCACAGTAGATCAGGTGAATTCCTGACCTTCTTGGAATAAAGGGTCTGTATTTTGGATCGATGAAGGGCAAGTTCCTCAGTAAAACATTTTTTTGATACTTTTTTCAGTTCATTGACTATTCCTCGACGGGGGCATAGGCAATCTATCCATAATTTTTACCAAAATTTAGCACGGTCACAAGCTTCAGACAGCGCTAGATTTCCTGACCAACCGGGAACTTGGGTACCAACACGTATTTTTTTTAAGAGGAACTGCCCTTTTTTCAGCACACAAAAGTGCGTGGCAGATTTCTGCAGAGTAGATATCAAGAGTTAATCTAATCTCATTAATGTCTTTATTAGAAGACTTTTGCAGAAGATGAAATGGAACCTGGATCTTGTTAAGGATGCTATTTGAACTTTCAATGAACTGAGATGTGTCAATTTTATTCTAATCACGAGAAGTATACCACTTGTACCGCTGAACAGTATGAGTCTGCAACACTGGAATCTGAGAAGCTTCTAGTTTAAAACTAGAAGCAATAGGCTGGTGGTCTGAAACTTGAAATTTGGAAACTACCTCAACACAAGGTATATCAAGGTTATATGACACAACATGGTCAAGGTTAGATGTGCAGGAGGAAGAATGAATGTAAGTAAACTGAGCAGATTTCTGTTGAACTTTAAAATCATCACCAAATATTCCTAACAGTAAAGAAGCACGGATAGAAACCTCGCTCTTTACGCTAAAGTTTGACTTTCTCACAACTTTATTTTTTAAAACAATAAAAATTTTAGCGTAAAAAGCGAGGCGTTGAGGAGGGGACAGCCCCTTTCATATACGGAATAATTTCTGCTCGTATTCCTTACTTTCAATTAAAAAAACTTGTTTTTTTTATCTAATGCATAAAAGAATTGGTTCTTTTACGTCGAAAGAATCGTTTTGAAGAAACACACACTTCTTCGCTTCACTAGTAGGCACAAGAGCGTGTGACCTTTAATAGTATTAATTAAAAAAAAAAAAGAAGTATTTCAAAGAAAAGTAAAGAGCTATATGAAACTTAAGACCAGCAGAAATATAGCCCTATAATACTTCAAACTCAAAGCAATCAGAAATTATTATAAAACAAATAAACAAAATTAAAAACAGAAAGGAAATTAAATAAAAAATCATGTAAAACATAAAGATAACAAATAATGATGAACAAATAAATCTCAAAATGAGCAAAAATTAAATTAAATTTTCAAGTGAAACTTTAAACGAACAAAAATTACTACAAACAGGAGTTTGGTTACTACCCCTTCCCTACCAAAATAGCTACCAATATAATCATAAAAGTTTTACAGCCTATTGCGTCGTTTGCGTTTAACTGATTCCTATGTACCATATATTTTGAACAGTGTGCTTCAGTTTTTCAAAACATCAATGACAGATAAAAATAAATCACTCTGATAATCAAGAGGACTGAAAAGAACTAGTTAAAATAAACTGAATAGTTTTTACAATTACAGTTATATTAATTCATGGTAATCTCAGCAATTGAAGATTTTATTTCACTGTAGTTTTTTTTTATATTTTTCAACGTTATAAAAATAAAAAAACGCTGATAATATACATTTATTTTTAGTTAAGCACAAATGGCGCAATAGGCTTTAGAGCTTTTACGGTTTAGAGAGATGGAAGGGCGTAGTAGTCAAGCGCGACCAAGTCACGTTCGCAATCTGTCACAGTTGCAAATAGTCGCAGTCGTAAGTAGTACAGTCACAGGTAGTCACAGTCGTAAGTAGTCAGAGTCGTAATCTCAAATAGCCTTAGTCATTTAAAAAAATTTAAATGAATTTACTGAAAAAAAATGTCCATTGTCAGTTTAATATACATATGCTTATATTATTCCTTAAAATCTTAATTAATTTTTGACTTCTTAAAGTTGAAAAAATGAAAACATTTAAAAGAATTTTTTCAGTGAAGTACAAATTATATTCTGGCTTTAACAAAGCATAGGGTTTTAGAACCCAACTCATATGGATTTCTGCTTGGTTTGAGTTTGGCTCTTATTTATTTTAATTTCTGTTTGTTTTGGGTTTTATTTATTTATTGATACTGATTTGGGGTAGTTGTATGCTTGGTAGATTATTTGATTCTATTTTTGTTCATTTTTGGTTTAATGGAATTCTCATTTTGTGGAAAAAGTTTTTTTAATTAATTTCTGTTCATTTTATATTGACATAGAAAAAGACTGAGCCTCTTCTAAAGTTAAACAACCATCCAAATGGTTACAAAAACTTTAAATACCTCCTGGGCACAACTTAAAAACCTTGCCCCTAATTTCTGGGATTTGTTTAAATTTCTAAGGTTATGCAACAGACCATTTAGACTGCTTCGAAGAAAATAGTTATTTAAAAAATTGCTAATTGATACATTTCAAGATAAAGTGACGTGTGTGTGTGTGGGAGGGGCGGTATCTTTGCTTTAAACACGTTGAATCTTTCGTAGGATACTTTTGCGACTAATTACCAATGATGTCCTTCTAAAGTTTATATGACCATTTTTTCTATAAAAACCTTATATGCCCCCACACGGCATAACCTACAACCCTTACCCTGAGGGCTCAAAGACATAATGTTATGTTATCCTCAAAGACATAATTTCTATAACTTCCAAATACGTTGAACAAAATGGCTATCTCAAAATTTTGATTGAGAGTTTGGGGAAATGATAGACGTGGGGGAGCATCTGCCGTCTTATCACTTTCGACTAATAAGAAAGGCACTACTCCTCTCAATTTCCAATCGAATGAGCCCTTTTGAAGCTTCTAAGCAAAACTTTCTATAAAAACCTTATATGCCCGAAGGGCATAACTTACTAGCCTTGTCCTGAGGGCTATGGCGGGGGGGGGGGTGTCATCCTCAGACATAATTTTCAGACCTTTCAACAACGTTGAACAAAAAGACCATATCAAAATGTTGATCTGAAATCTTTGGGGGGAATGATGGGCATGGGGGGGAGTCTCCCTCCGATTACTTTCGACTATTAAAAAGGGCAATACCCCTCTCAATTTCAAATCGGATGAACCCTTTTTGAAGTTTCTAGGGCAACGCTTTCTATAAAAATCTTATATGCCCCCAGGGCATAGCTTACAACCCTAGCCCTGAGGGCTGTGGAGGGGGTGTCATACTTAAAGACAATTTCCAGACCCTTCAACTACGTTCAACAAAATGGCTATATCGAAATTTTGATTGGAAGTGTTTGGGGAAATGATGGACGTAGGGGGGGATTCGCCCTCCGATCACTTTTGACTATTAACAAGTGCACTAACCCTCTCAATTCACAATTGATAAGTCCTTTTTGAAGTTTCTACGAAGAGAATTTCTATAAAAACCTTGTATGCCTCCAGGGCGTAACTTACAACCCTTACCCATAGGGCTGTGGGGGGGGGGTGGTATCCCCAGACCTAATTTCCAGAACTTTCAACTACGTTGAAAAAAATGACTATCTCAAAATTTTTATTGGAAGTATTTGAGGAAATGATGGTCGTAAGAGGGGGGTTAGTTGCCCTCAAATCGATTTTTACTACTACAAAGGGCACTAGCCCTTTAAATTTCCAATCGAATAAACCCTTTTTGAAGTTTCTAAGACAACCCCTTTTATAAAAACCTTATATGCCCCCAAGGGTGTTATCTACAACCCTTGCCCTGAGGGCAGTGGGGGGGGGGGGTTGTCAGTCTCAAAGGCCTAATTTCTAGAACTTTCAACTACGTTGAAAAAATGGATGCATCAAAATTTTGTTTGGATGTGTTTGTCGAAATGGTGGGCATGAGAGTGGGCTAGTTTCCCTCCAATCACTTTCGATTTTTAAAAAGGGCACTAGCCATTTCCATTTCAAATTGAGTAACCCTTTTTGTAGTTTCTACGACAACGCTATCTATAAATCCTTTATATGGCCCCTGGGAATAACTTACAACCCTTGCCCTGAGGGGTGTGAGGGATTTGTCATCCTCAAAGACATAATTTCTAGAACTTTCAACTACGTTGAACTTAATGGCTATCTTAAAATTTGGATTGGACGTGTTTGGGGAAATGGTGGGCGTGCGAGGGGAATTAGTTACCCTCCAATTACTTTCGACTATTAAAAAGGGCCCTCGCCCTTTCAATTTCCAATTGAATGAGGCCTTTTTGAAGTTTCTACGAAAACTCTATCAATAAAAACACTATATGCCCCCAGGGTATAACTTACAAGCTTGCCCTGAGGGGTGTGGGGGATTTGTTATCCTCAAAAACATAACTTAAAGACCTTTCAAATACGTTGAACAAAATGGTTATCTCAAAATTTTGATTGAGTGTTTGGGGAAATGATGGGCGTGGGGGGGGGAGCATCTGCCGTCTTATCACTTTCGACTAATAGGAATGGCACTACTACTCTCAATTTCCAATCGAATGAGCCCTTTTGAAGCTTCTACGCAAAACTTTTTAAAAAACCTTGTATGCCCCACGGGCAAAACTTACGACCCTTGTCCTGAGGGCTATGGGGGGGGGGGTTTAATCCTCGAATACATAATTTTCAGACCTAAAAAGGGCTATGGGGGGGAGTTGTCATCCTCGAATACAAAATTTTCAGACCTTTCAACAACGTTGAACAAATAGACCATATCAAAATATTGATCGTAATGTTTAAGGAAATGATGGGCATGGGGGGGGGGGGGTAGATTCTACCTCCTATTACTTTCGACTATTAAAAAGATCAATAGCCCTCTCCATTTCATATCGGATGAAACCTTTTTGTAGTTTCTACGGCAACGCTTTCTACAAAAATCTTATATGCTCCCAGGGTATAGCTTACAACCTTAGCCCTGAGGGCTGTGGAGGGGGTGTCATACTCAAAGACAATTTCCAGACCCTTCAACTACGTTCAACAAAATGGCCATATCAAAATGTTGATTGGAAGTGTTTGGGGAAATGATGGGTGGGGGGGCATTCGCCCTCCGACCACTTTTGACAATTAATAAGGGCAATAACCCTCTCAATTCACAATTGAATGAGCCCTTTTTTGAAGTTTCTACGAAAACAATTTCTATAAAAACCTTATATGTCCCCAGGACATAACTTAAAACTCTTACCCTGAGGGCTGTGGGGGGGGGGGGGGGGGTGTCATCCTCAAAGAAAAAATTTCTAGAAATTTCAATTACGTTGAACAAAATGGCTACCGTATCTCAAAATTTGATTGGATGTGTTTGGGGAAATGGTGGGCGTGAGAGGGGGGTTAGTTCCTCTCCAATCACTTTGTACTATTAAAGAGGACACTAGCACTTTCAATTTCCAATTGAATGAGCCCTTTTTGAAGTTACTATGACAACACTTTATAAAAAAAACTTATATCCCCCTAGGTCCTAATTTACAACCCTTACCCTGAGGGCTGCGGGCGGGTTTTCATCCCCAAACACCTAATTCCCAGAACTTTCAACTACGTTGAACAGAATGGCTATCTTAATTTTGATTGGATGTGTTTGGGGAAATGGTGGGCGTGAGAGGGGGGTTAATTCCTCTCCAATCACTTTGTACTATTAAATAGGACACTAGCACTTTCAATTTCCAATTGAATGAGCACTTTTTGAAGTTACTATGACAACACTTTATAAAAAAACTTATATACCCCTAGGTCCTAATTTACAACCCTTACCCTGAGGGCTGCGGGCGGGTTTTCATTCCCAAACACCTAATTCCCAGAACTTTCAACTACGTTGAACAGAATGGCTATCTTAATTTTGATTGGATGTGTTTGGGGAAATGGTGGGCGTGAGAGGGGAATTAGTTACACTCCAGTTACTTTCGACTATTAAAAGGGGCACTAGTCCTTTCAATTTCCAATTGAATGATGTCTTTTTGAAGTTTATACGGGAACTCTATCAATAAAAACACCATATGCCCCCAGGGTATAACTTACAAACTTGCCCTGAGGGGTGTGGGGGATTTGTTATCCTCAAAGACATAATTTCCAGACCTTTCAAACACGTTGAACAAAATGGCTATCACAAAATTTTGATTGCGTGTTTGGGGAAATTATGGGCGTGGGGGGACCAATTGCCGTCTTATCAATTTCGACTAATAAGAAAGGCACTACTCCTCTCAATTTCCAATCGAATGAGCCCTTTTGAAGCTTCTACGAAAAAGTTTCTATAAAAACCTTGTATGCCCCAAGGGCAAAACTGACGACCCTTGTCCTGAGGGCTACGGGGGGGGGGTTGTCATCCTCGAATACATAATTGTCAGACCTTTCAGCAACGTTGAACAAATAGACTAGATCAAAATGTTGATCAGATATGTTCAAGGAAATGATGGGCATGGGGGGGGGAGGTTGATTCTACCTCCGATTACTTTCGACTATTAAGAAGGGCAGTAGCCCTCTCAATTTCAAAAAAGATGAACCATTTTCGTAGTTTCTACGGTAACGCTTTCTATACAAATCTTATATGTCCCCAGGGCATAACTCACAACCTTAGCCCTGAGGGTTGTGGAGGGGGATGTCATACTCAAAGATAATTTTCAGACCCTTAAACTATGTTCAACAAAATGGCTATATCAAAATTTCGATCGGAAGGGTTGGGGGAAAGAATGGGCGTGGGGGGGGGGATTCGCCCCTCAATCACTTTTGACTTCTAGTAAGGGCACTAACCTTCTCAATTTCCAATTGAATGAGCCTTTTTTGAATTTTCTACGAAAACAAATTTCTATAAAAACCTTATATGTCCCCGGGGCATAAATTACAACCCTTACTCTGAGGGCTGTGGGGGGGGTGTCATCCTCAAAGAAAGAAATTTCTAGAAATTTGAACTACGTTGAACAAAATGGCTATCGTATCTCAAAATTATGATTGGATGTGTTAGGGGAAATGGTGGGCGTGAGAGGGGGGGGGGGTAGTTCCTCTCCAATCACTTTCTACTATTAAAGAGGGCACTAGCACTTTCAATTTCCAATTGAATGAACCCTTTTTGAAGTTTCTGTTGAATGAGGGCCTTTTTGAAGTTTATACGAGAACTCTATCAATAAAAACACTATATCCCCCCAGAGTATAACTTACAAACTTGCCCTGAGGGTGTGGGGGATTTGTTATCCTCAAAGACATAATTTCCAGACCTTTCAAATACGTTGAACAAAACAGCTATTTCAAAATTTTGATTGCGTGTTTGGGGAAATGATGGGCGTGGGGGGGAGCACCTGCCGTCTTATCACTTTCGACTAATAAGAAAGGCACTACTCCTCTCAATTTCCAATCGAATGAGCCCTTTTGAAGCTTCTACGCAAAACTTTCTATAAATACCTTTGTATGCCCCAAGGGCAAAACTTACGACCCTTGTCCTGAGGGCTATGGGGGGGGGGTTGTCATCCTCGAATACATAATTTTCAGACCTTTCAACAACGTTGAACAAATAGACCATATCAAAATGTTGATCAGAAATGTTTAAGGAAATGATGGGCATGGGGGGGGGGGGGTTGATTCTACCTCCGATTACTTTCGACTATTAAAAAGCTCAATACCCCTCTCAATTTCAAATCGGATGAACCCTTTTTGAAGTTTCTCCGGCAACGCTTTATATAAAAATCTTATATGCCCCCAGGGCATAGCTTACAACCCTAGCCCTGAGGGTTGTGGGGGGGGGGGTGTCATACTCAAAGACAATTTCCAGACACTTCAACTACGTTCAACAAAATGGCTATATCAAAATGTTGATTGGAAGTGTTTAGGGAAATGATAGGCGTGGGGTGGCATTCGTCCTCCGATCACTTTTGACTATTAATAAGGGCATTAACCCTCTCAATTCACAATTGAATGAGCCCTTTTTAAGTTTCTACGAAAACAATTTCTATATAACCCTTATATGTCCCCGGGGCATAACTTACAACCCTTACCCTGAGGGCTGTGGGGGGGGGGGGTTGTCATCCTTAAAGAAAGAAATTTCTAGAAATTTCAACTACGTTGAACAAAATGGCTACCGTATCTCGAAATTGTGATTGGATGTGTTTGGGAATAGTGGGCGTGAGAGGGGGTTAGTTCCTCTCCAATCACTTTCTACTATTAAAGAGGGCACTAGCACTTTCAATTTCCAATTGAATGAGCCCTTTTTGAAGTTTCTGTTGAATGAGGGCCTTTTTGAAGTTTATACGAGAACTATATAAATAAAAACAATATATGCCCCCAGGGTATAACTTACAAACTTGACATGAGGGGTGTGGGGGATTTGTTATCCTCAAAGACAAAATTTCCAGACCTTTCAAATACGTTGAACAAAATGGCTATCTCAAAATTTTGATTGCGTGTTTGGGGAAATGATGGGCGTGGGGGGGGGGAGCATCTGCCGTCTTATCACTTTCGACTAATAAGAAAGGCACTACTGCTCTCAATTTCCAATCGAATGAGCCCTTTTGAAGCATCTACGCAAAACTTTCTATAAAAACCTTATATGCCCCAAGGGCAAAACTTACGACCCTTGTCCTGAGGGCTATGGGGGGGTTGTCATCCTCGAATACATAATTTTCAGACCTTTCAACAACGTTGAACAAATAGACCATATCAAAATGTTGATCAGAAATGTTTAAGGAAATGATGGGCGTGGGTGAGGATTCTAGCTCCGATTACTTTCGACTATTAAAAAGGGTAATAGCCCTCTCAATTTCAAATTGAATGAGCCCTTTTTTAAGTTTGTCCGGCAACGCTTTCTGTAAAAATCTTTTATGCCCCCAGGGTATAGCATAAAACCCTAGCTGTGAGGGTTGTGGGGGGGGTGTCATACTCAAAGACAATTTCCAGACCCTTCAACTGCGTTCAAAAAAATGGATATATCAAAATGTTGATCGGAAGTGTTTGGGGAAATGATGGGCGTGGGGGGCATTCGCTTTCCGATCCCTTTTGACTATTAATAAGGGCACTAGCCCTCTCAATTCACAATTGAATGAGCCCTTTCTGAAGTTTCTACGAAAACAATGTCTATAAAAACCTTATATGTCCCCAGGGCATAACTTACAACCCTTACCCTGAGGGTTGTGGGGGGGGGGGGTGTCATCCTAAAAAAAAAAACATTCTAGAAATTTCAACTACGTTGAACAAAATGGCTACCGTATCTCAAAATTGTGATTGGATGTGTTTGGGGAAATGGTGGGCGTGAGAGGGGGGTTAGTTCCTCTCCAATCACTTTCTACTATTAAAGAGGGCACTAGCACTTTCAATTTCCAATTTAATGAGCCCTTTTTGAAGTTTCTGTTGAATGAGGGCCTTTTTGAAGTTTATACGAGAACTCTATCTATAAAAACACTATATGCCCCCAGGGTATAACTTACAAACTTGTCCTGAGGGGTGTGGGGGATTTGTTATCCTCAAAGACATAATTTCCAGACCTTTCAAAAAAGGGCAATGGCCCTCTCAATTTGAAATCTAATGAGCCCTTTTTGTAGTTTCTACGGCAACGCTTTCTATAAAAAAAACTTATATGTCCCCAGGGCATAGCTTACAACCTTAGCCCTGAGGGCTGTGGAGGTAGGTGTCATACTCAAAGACAATTTCCAGACCCTTCAACTACGTTCAACATAATGGCTATGTCAAAATTTTGATTGTAAGTGTTTGGGATTGTACAAAGAGGTTAGTTGCCCTCCAATCAGTTTATACTATTACAAAGGGCACTAGCCCTTTAAATTTCCAATCGAATGAGCCCTTTTTAAAGTTTCTAAGACAGCCCCTTTTATAAAAACCTTATATGCTCCCAAGGGTATAATCTACAACCCTTGCCCGTAGGGCTGTGGTGGGGTTGTCACTCTCAAAGACATAATTTCCAGAACTTTAAATTACGTTGAAAAAATGTCTATCCCAAAATTTTGATTGGATGTGTTTGGGGAAATGGTGGGCGTAAGAGGGGAGTTAGTTGCCCTCCAATCAATTTCTACTATTACAAAGAGCACTAGCCCTTTCAATTTCCAATCGAATGAGCCCTTTTTGAAGTTTCTAATACAACCCCTTTTATAAAAACCCTATATCCTCCCAAGGGCATAACTTAAAACCCTTGTCCGTAGGGCTGTGGTGGGGTTGTCACTCAAAGACATAATTTCCAGAACTTTCAATTACGTTGAAAAAATGGCTATCTAAAAATTTTGATTGGATGTGTTTGTCGAAAAGGTGGGCATGAGAGGGGGCTAGTTGCCCTAGAGTCACTTTCGATTTTCAAATAGGGCACTAGCCATTTCAGTTTCAAATTGAATGAGCCCTATTTGAAGTTTCTACGACAACGCTATCTATAAAACGCTTATATGGCCCCTGGGCATAACTTACAACCCTTGCCCTGAGGGGTGTGTGGGGTTTGTCATCCTCAAAGACATAACTTCTAGAACTTTCAACTACGTAGAACAAAATGCTATCTCGAATTTTGATTGGATATGTTTGGGGAAATGGTGGGCATGAGAGGGGGGTTAGTTGCCCTCAAATCACTTTCGACTATTGAAAAGGGCACTAGTCCTTTCAATTTCCAATCGAATGAGCCCTTTTTGAATTTTCTACGGCAACACATTATAAACACCTTATATGCCCTCAGGGCACAACTTAAAACCCTTGCCCTGAGGTATGTGGGGGGAGGGGGGGGGTTGTCATCCTCAAAGAAAGTAATTTCTAGAAATTTCAACTACGTTGAACAAAATGGCTACCGTATGTCAAAATTTTGATTGGATGTGTTTGGGGAAATGGTGGGCGTGAGAGGGGGGTTAGTTCCCCTCCAATCTCTTTCTACCATTAAAAAGGAGTTCAACGAATAAACTATAGCACGGGGATTGCATGCTTTCACTAGACCCAAAATGTAAGGGAATAGTTACACAAGATCAGAATTTCGACAGAGGCCAAGTTCGGCCCCGGATCTGGTGATTTATAGGAAAAATTGTACTACATGCCTTCAAAAAAGGACTCAACCCAAAACTGTATCGATTGCTGATAGCAAAAAACATTGAAACGCTAGAATAAGCCGTTCAAGAGGTGGAACGAGTTGTAGAAATCGACAACATAGTATTACAGCATAAAAAGATGTCAATAAATAATGTGGAGAAACCAACCCCAAGACCATCGAGGGAAGCTTCTCCTAGATTTTTTTTCAAGAAATAACTCCCCAAGACCAAATCAAAATAGATAACAAACACCAACAAGACAGAGAACGGTACATTTTGAGCCTATCAACCAGACAAATTATACATATAGTTCACAACCAATAAGATGTTATACATGTAACCGTTCTGGTCATATTGCAAGAGAATGGCGTTCCAAAAACAATTACACCACAACAACCCCAAACAATAGCAACCGTTTTTTCGGGAGAACAAACTTTAATGGCAATGGGATAAGAGGTTATAGAGAATTACCTCGCAACCCCTATCAATCCTCTTATATACCAAACCCTCCTCCCTACAAAGAAAGTAATCACCGTCTCCCCAACCAAAACGTTCAGCAAAACACATATCTGTACAGTGCAAGGACAGTGTACTCTACAAGATTTAATAGGGGTACAACAAATAATAATGGAAATTTCCCCCAGTCGGCACGAAATGAACAAACAACGCAAACCGTCGGGACAGGAAACCCCAAATTGCACAACAATTGGCAATTACGACAGTTCAATGTCAATTAGTTAGCTAAGGAAGTGTCAACTGTACCCCCATCGCAAGCACCGGCTTATCAAATTAACCCACGGGAAATTGTTCAAGCTACCAAGACGAATAAAGCGGACCCTTGGTAGCAGAACTTTTGTAGGTCCCCCCCCTCAATAATGGTACCATCTCTAAGTGATTATAATAAAATGTAACCTATATTCAACGATTTTAGTGTTACAAATATTTATTTTAAAGTACTGGTGGATTCTGGTACCACGATTGATATAATAAGCTCAAATGTGTTCAATAAACTACTGGTAACTGTTAAGCGACGTAGTAGTCTTGGTACTCCCAATTTAACTAGTACCACGGGGCATAAATTAGAAGAAAAAGGCTCAATTCGCCTAGAGGTGGCCAAAAATAATAGAATTTTTCTGACTAAGTAATGAATTAATGAATCTATTAGATCCATAAAATCATTTGGCACACTCCAAAAACAGTACCTCTCTTACACAGTATTTGATACCACATGCGTTAATGTCTTATTTTTTCTTTTGTATCTTATCCTCTTGCTCTTCTTCTTTGACTCTACCTCTTCTCAGTTCTTTCCTTTCCAATTCTTTATCCCTCTCTTATGTTATGAGCTCTCCCCTTTTCATTTCATAGTGTGATACAAATTTGTTTACCAATATCACGAGTGACTCACACAAGCATTGCTTTGAGTCGAAATGTTCATGTTAATTGTTTCGTTTGTTCACTTATTTAAAAATAAAACGTTTATTGATTGATTGATTGATAATATGCAAAAACTTTCCATATGAGCCAATAATAGGGGGTTATTTTTTTTTAATCCAATAAGGTGCTAGTGGATGTTGCCAACGATAGATTCATCTATCCAACTGATTCTTCTCCCCGACGGGCGGAGAAAGAGGACGCACCAGTGAATAGAATACAGACTTTTGTTCTTCATTTCTCGTCTCGTAGGAGAGTAAACGCAAACAAAAAATTGATTGAGTCTATAAAGACAAAAAAAGGGGAAATGCAAAATATAGGCAAAAAGAAATTCAGAAAATATCTGAATTATGGAAGGAGATGATAAACCTCAAAGCGAATCCCTCTCGACCAACGTTACTTGTACAAGACTTGCCGCAATAAAGCGCCAGTCTTAATTCAACTGAAAATAACTTTGAGGAGAAATACTACAGGTTTACCGTATGCAAAACAATCTCTCCTAAGACAATGCAAAGAATTAAGATTTCGCAAAAGGTTGAACCAGTAAATGACAAATCTGAAATTTATTTGCGTCTCCGTCAGAAGGAGTCTCTGGGAATCTGTTATGTGAGGAACAGATTATATGCTATTAAAAGGGAGAAGGTTTTGTTTGAGTTACGAATACCCACGAAAATGATACGATTACGATAAAAAAGGGAACATGTCTTGTTGAAACACAAGTTATTTCAGAACGCGATTTAAATAAATGGAAAAAATCCGAAAGGAATTCAGGTAATAATATAAGTAACAGCCTTACCGTATTCCGTACAGGCATAAAACTTGGTTAATAAATCAAATTCATAAAATGAAAAGGAATAATATTATACGCCCCAGAGTAAACCCATATTCAGCTTCCGTGATTTTAGTTCCAAAGAAAAACAATGATCTTCGGCTCGTAGTGGATTATGCAGCTCTGAAAAAACAAGTGGTTAGTGATAAATTTCCCTACCTAGAATAGACGAAATCCTAGATTCCCTCTCAGACAAGAATAAAATTTTTACCTCCCTGGAGTTTACGCAAAAATATTATCAAGTAAAGATAGTAGAGAATGACGTTTATAAAATGTAGAGAATGACTGCATTTTCCACGACGGAATGTGGTTCTTACGAATATATAAGAGTACACTTTGGACTTAAAAAAGTTCAAGCGCGTTATGTCGGCCCCTTTTTACCTACGCGGATTAATTAAAATCATTCACTTCCTGGACGATGTAGTATGCGTAGGGGAAAACGCAGAAGAACATTTAGCAACATTAGCTAAGGTTTTTGAGATATTCAGAGAAGGCAACTAGACCCCCGCGAACCATAAAACAATTACAAGGATTCATTGGTCTGTCAGGCTACTTTCGAAAATTTATACGTTATACTCAAATTTCAAAACCTCTGACAGAGTTAACTAAAGGGAACCCCCAAAACATCACCTGGTCTCAGGAAGCCCAAACTTCATTAGATTAACTCAAGAAGGCACTCACCTCTGAACCAATATTGTCGTTGCCCGATTTCGAGAATGAACACTTTGTAGTCACAACGGATGCCTCAGCCAAGGGAATCAGAGGAATCCTTTCCAGAATATTAGGTGGTAGAGAGAAAATTATATGCTACTAAATTCGAACCTTAACTCAGGGTGAGAGCAATTATTCTGCCACCCAACTAGAATTACTGACCGTAATTCACCACTTGGATAAATTTAGGTATTATTTAGTTGGCCAAAAATTTAAGCTCCATTCAGACTATAAAAGCTTGCAATACTTTGCACATTAAAAAAAACTACAGGAATTTTAGCTAGATGGATAATGAAAATATAAAATCTAGATTATGAGTTTGAATACTTAAAGGGTAAAGAAAATGACCCCCCTGATTACATGAGCATATTCCCTGAAAATATCCCACAGGATACCAAAGTAGAAGAAATCAATGCAACACAACCACTGTCCCTTATCCTTAGCAAATATAAAAAGGAACCAGAACAAATACGAAATGTGTCTAGCACTTATTAACTATTTCTTGAACAATGACAAATTGCCTGAAAAATTAAAAGCACTCAGAAGGGAAATAGATAACTTTTATTATGATTTTGACGAAGAGATTCTTTGCAAGATTGTAACTTTTGAATAATTTTCATATTACCCCAAAACTTAGTAGTACCTGCTTTCAAATTCTTTCATTCGGATGCAGACGGGCACTTAGGAATAACCAAAACCTTTCAAAAATTAAAACAGCATTTTTTCGTTCCGTCGGCTTTGACTAAACTTAAGGATTTTATAAATGGATGCGAATCATGCAACCTGAGATAAAAGTCCCGAGGCTCATCATAACCCCCCAATGGGAAGAACCCCAGTAGCAAGATTCCCATTTGATGTTATCTCATTCGATTTATATGGAACCTGTGGAGGCCTACCTGTTTTAAACAGTTGTCATATGTGTGTTCTCTTGATTATACACCATTTTTCAGGATTTACCTTCGCAAAGGTATTGAAAAATCAAGGCGCATACGCCACAAGCAAGGCGTTGACAAATTTGTTTTTGAATTTTGGGATACCAATACAGTAACACCCGATAATGGAAGCACCTTTACTTCCAAAGTAACTAAGGATTTAATGAGTTTTCTTAGCATAGAGAAATTGGTAAAATCCCCTTATCTTCCACAAGCCAACGGAAAAATACAAAATCGACATAAAAATTTTTCGAATATTTTGAATATTTACATAAAAGACCATAGGAACAACTGGAACCAATTCCTACCATATTTAGCGAATGTAATCAATAGTGCTTATTCGGAAATAACTAAAGAAAATCCTTTTTATATATTTTTTGGCCATGATTTCAAAATACCTTACCAAGATATTATTGAATCGAGGCAGTATTACAATAACACGGAAGATTACAAACAGAAGTTAATCCATAGAATGAGAAAAACTTACAAGATAGTTAGGCAAAAATTAGAAAAATCTAAAATAAGTCAGGAAATGAATAACTTACCAAATGTTAAAGGAGGAATTAAATTTAAAGTAGGAGATTGCGTCTATTTAAAGAATGAGGCAAAAACCGAAGGCAAGAGACTCTCCAATAGATATTCCAGACCGTACAGAATAATCGAGAAGTATAATAATGGTTTTATATTTAAAATTGCAAGTCCTGACACGGGTAGAACCTATAGTGCCCATGTTAGTAGAATAAAGAGACCCAAGTTTCCAGAGATGGTTGTGGCAACCCGTAATAACAGATTCGTCGGACGCGGAATATAATCCACCTCAGTCGAAATTAGCAGAATTCAAACCTTTTAACACCAAACAGGGTCACTTTGAAAATGATAGTGATGAAGAGAACCAATGAATTCTTAACCATGAGAAATTTAGTTGTCCCCACACGAAGAAACCAAATCCCGAGGAGACTCAAGAGAAACGAAACCTAATCCTCAGAAAGCTCAGAGGAATTAGATGATACACTTTCTCTGAAAACCCAATTTTCTAACACAAGATTTCCACTCCTCGTCCCCCCAAAAAGATTTCCGGACGACAAGATATCACCAACAATTCCAATAGAAAGACCCTTATCATTACAGGATGAATTGAATAGAGCCATGGAAGCCCAAGGAAACACGACAAAGAAAACCTCCTCCTGACAAATGACAAAGAAATCGTCCACCTTAAGACCCAAAAAAGAAAAATTTCGTGAGGCTATTGGACATAATCAATTCCCCCATAAAAACGAGGCAAAGTACATTAGCCTGGAATCCCCAAACTCCCGAAGACGTCCGTCAAGGAAAATACCACGACATAAACAGTATCCAAAGTTCAGCCCAAAGAATGATCTTCATGGAGAGAAACTATGGTACAGAAGATGCCTCATCCCCCTGAAGGCATAGCGTTTAACCAATGGAGGAACCTCACGAGCACATTCGGCTCTTCAATCAAGCTTTGAGAAGAGTCAAATGTTTTTGCGAGCCGACTCTCAATTCAACTCCCCCGAGCCGAAAGTTCAACAACAGGAATCAGAAAATAAGCCTTCTACCTCCAGAGGAAAGGAAATTTATGAAGGACAGGCATGTTCCACCCCAAAATCGCCAGGGTCCACTCATAAGAACACTAATGTTGAATCATCAGAGGCCAGTTCCACAGAGTCCAAAAGCGAATCAGACCAAGAGGAACCAAAGGACACAGAGAAATAAAAACCAACCTCAGCGGCAGCAACTGCAAAACACGCAAAATTAAAAGGACAAAGGTTCCTAAGAAAGCAATGTAAAAAGTTTGACCTTATATCGTTAGGAAAGCCTAAAAAGAAAGCCGCAAGAAAGTTAGGAAAAAGTTACCGCAAAGTCAGGTAGAACAGTTAAAAACCTGATAAATTGAGATATACTTAATAGAAGCTAATAGTTCTCCTTTCAAAATATTCCGCCAATCAGAGACCACGTTAACAAGTTACGCAGAAAGAAAGTGTGAAAAGAATTGCCACTGACGGTAGGGAATTTGCGTACTCTCTTTGCGGTCAGCGATCGAATGATGCAATCAAATAATCACATTTAATCTTATGAGTCTAATAC
This sequence comes from Artemia sp. Qi Xiang Cuo, assembly GCF_049724085.1. Taxonomy (NCBI): domain Eukaryota; kingdom Metazoa; phylum Arthropoda; class Branchiopoda; order Anostraca; family Artemiidae; genus Artemia; species Artemia sp. Qi Xiang Cuo. Next base: position 65,189,221 of record NC_142794.1, read on the forward strand.
ATATGCCTAATGGATTTCGGGATTTTGCGTGGGATTCTGAGAAATCAAGAATCTAATACATAATTTTTTTTTACTTCTTTGAGTCTTGGGTATGGACCTAAAAATTATTCTATACATATCCTTCAAGCCAGAGTGTCATCAACTGCTTAGTGATGAAGTGAATTTAAAAATTGAAGTTAAGAAGCAACCTCAGTCATGGGGAGTGTGTGCTCGACATTTACAACCAATAGTGTTTATTGTTCTCTTGGTTGGCTAGGATCTCGTACAGCAGCTCTGACATGAAAAACAAATTACTGTCACAAAAGGGGTGTTGATCAAATCATGAAAGTAAATGAAAATAAATGAACCAAATTGGTTAGTGAGTCAAGCAGTCTGTGTAACCGCTTCAGCCACTAATTGATCATACAAAATTTCTATCCCTAGCATCTTAAACAAATAGATATTGTCACAGTAGGACTAATCCACCAACGACTAATTATTCTTAAATCATAATAAAAGCGAATGGTGATAATGGACGCTACTTGGTTGTATCCGTGCCGGAATGTATATTCGTAATGATTAAGTTCTACCAGGTCACGCCAATTCCTGGAATAAAACTCCTAGGCACAATCAAGAGTTCTTTGTAATGAGTAAACAACAAAATGTAACATATTGGAGTATATGGTACACATACATTGGCACACGATACTAAATAAGATCTATATCTTCTATCTCTCGTAAAGTCTATATAATGTAATCTCTTGCGCCAAACAAGACCATACTTAATGTAATTACACTAGTAACCTAATGGGTAAACGTGATAGGTTAACACCTAGCGTGGCTTTAGATAACATGGTCAGGTACAAGACAGACTATTTGGTTAAGTATGAGGTTTAAATTTACTAAACATTTTCACGCCTTCATTGCTCAAGCACAGCCCCTCTCCTGTTTAAGAAAACGCATATTGCAGAGTTATAGCCACACAGTTGTACGTAAACAATAATTAGAAAGATGGGGAATGGACATGGCATGAGCGAGCGAGGACCTCTATACCCACTCGTTTGATAATGCCCTCCCCTTTACTTGGCTTACATTTTTTCTGAAGATTCCAGGTTTACATACTCTGCCGTTGGAAGACGTGGGGATCCACTCGAAATATACCATCATGATCATCTCTTGGGTATTGTCCATCTTGAAATATCCTTGGTCCTCTGTATCTTTCAAGCTTTATGACCAGTCTGGGGCGAGTTCTCATTCTTAAACAAGATTGCATGCTCTACAATATCTTGGGTTAGAACAGAAAAGTTCCTTATGATATCTTGAGCTGCTGTGTAAACAACGAATATTGCCGTCAACATTGTTATATGCATCCTTTTGGTTCCTAAAATTAACTTTTACATTAATGGACAACCAAACTATATAACAAAATTCTCAGAATTGGCGGCCTGTGTTCTCTGATACTAAGGACTGCAAATCTTAAGAAGAAAGGGATCTAACGTGAATCTGGACGATTAGCTGATTAGTGGATATTCGGGTATTCACGGATTATCGGGGTTGTGTATTCGCGGGTTATCAGATATGTTGATTAATATAATTCTGATACATATTCAAATTTGCAACTAACTTTTGTGCTTTTCAGGGGCCTGACAGAAATTAAAATCTCTTCTTCTTTTTCAAAAGCCACTTTGCTACATTTTCACAAATATGCAACAAATAACAAGGTTTATTAATCATCCAGTTTGACATTTATTAATCAAACTCATCAACAATTAACAATGTTTATTATTCCTCCAGTTTAACGTGATTTCGCATGACGGGTTAATTAACGTTGTTCTAATCTAGTTTAACGTGATTCCGCACGATAAACTAGGAATGGTATTTGTGGTGGTTTCCAACATTGAGGATTCCAAATATTAAGAAGAATGAATCTAGTTCAACGTGATTTCACATGATTAATAAAGTATCAATAACCCTTACGGAAAATTCATGGAATACATATTACCTCGCTTGGCATCGTACAGTGTCGATAATTGGTATCTTTTTAGTTATCTGGTCTAAGCTGTGGCGGCTGGTTCTCTGGGGTTTTCACTTCGTGAGTTGAGTGCGTTTTATTGACATTTTGACGCTCTCCCTCCACTAAGATATGAGTAGACTTTAAGGAAGGTTGACTAACCTGGTTTTCTACCTGAGCAGTGGAGCACATGGCTTCAGAAGAAGACTTATTCAAAGTGGAAAGGCATTGTTCAGTAGATGAAGTCTATAAATCTGGGATTGGGCATTGTACCTTCCCCTGTAATCCACAGGTAGGATCGTTTCTAAACATACCTTCCACGCGTGGGTTGCATGGAAATGTAACTTCAACAGTATATAACACTGCTATTCCTTTCTCTAGACTTGAGAAAAATTCTCTTTGTTTCAGTAACTCTTTATCTATCTCTGTTTTGTTTTCTTCAATCTGTTTTTCCAAATCTTCTTGTTGGAGCTTGATTATTTCTCTCTGCCCTTCCAGGTGACCAAGTTCTTGCTGTAAGTTTTGAAGTTTGATTTGTTCAGCAATTAGAGTCTCTCGAACTGACACCAGTGCAGATACTACCACACTGGTTTGATGAGCTTCAACTTCTTCTTTGATATCTTACATTCCCGTATATAAGCCTTGGAGTTCCTGAAGTTTACCGAGGTAACTATTTCTTTTGCTAAGAACAGCATCACTTAATGACTCCATTTCAATCTAGATTTCTTCAGCCTTTCGTCTGACTTCTTTTAACTCTCCTTCAAGTAGTTTATTACTCTGTTTAGCTACAAGAATATCATTTATGTATTTTGCTTATTTTTTCTTTTGATGTATTTACTCTCCTGAGAGACTCAAAAGTAACTTTAATTGTCTCATTGATCTTCGACCTTTCTTTTTTCAGTTGAGTAATGGCTTTTATAAGCCTTGAGCGCCTCATGAACAATTGTTCCATAATTGTAATATCGGCAAAGAGAGGACAGTAATAGGTTGTGGAAGAGAGGCTCTACAGTCCTAGTTTGGGGGGTTCCTATTTCAGGGGCTTTTGTCCGACTATTATTCCAGTATCACCTGGAATAACATGATCTGTGATTCCAGGAAACTAATTTGTTTGTAAAGGTTAGTGATTAGTTCAATTCTACACCTCATTTAAGCTTTTTAACTAAATAATTTTCTTTTGAACATTTTGTCAAGATAAGTTCAATACCAATATTTGCTTTTATCATGATGTGAGAATAATTAGTCGTTGGTAGATCAGTCCTACTGTAACAATATCTATTTGCTTAAGATGCTAGGGATAGAAATTTTGTACAATCAGTTAGTGGCTGAAGCGGTTACATAGACTGTTTATAGCTATGATATTGCTAGCTATGATAGAGCATCGCTGCCTATTTCCTTATATGCCCTTTTAATACCTGCATGCATATAGGTTTTTAGTTTAATTGAGACTCCTCCTAAATGTTCCCTAAAAGTTTCAAATTACTGGCATTAGTATTGTCAGTTACAGTAACCATAGAAGCAGCGTTAAATGAATAAACACAGTGTCTTCTGGCTAGCTCAAAATTCACAACTTCTAAAGGTCTGAAGGTATTTTCAGAGAATATTTATGTTGTATAGATGACAACTTGGCATCTGTATGCAGGTTTTCAAAAGGTCATATCAGCAATATCTTAAAAACAGTTTTGTGTATGAAATTAAAACTTACAACGCTTGTTGTGAGGGATGTTGAACTAACCAAAAGACAATATTTTCATCATAATACTAATACTTCTACGCCTACAACTACTGCTACTATTACTATTACTGCTACTGCTACTACTGCTACTAAAGCTAAGACTACTACTATTAACTGTACTCCTACTGCTACTAATATATTTATTGGTGCCACAACTACAACTAATAAACCTAAAGGTATTAAGGCAAAAATTTTGGGCAATATTGTAATTACATTGAAATAAATCAAAACCCACTATGCCCATACAGGTTGTCAAGAGGACATGGTAGCAATGCTTCAGGATTGGTTGATGGTATTAGGTTAAAAATTTCATCGTGTGTTGAAGGGGATGTTGAAAAAAAAGGTGATATTTGCATACTGCTACTAATACTATTACTGCTACTACAATTATTGCTACACATAATTACTGAACCTTTCAACAATGCTGAAAAAAATAGATGTCTCAAAACTTTGTTTGGATTTTTTTTTTTTATGGGAAATGATGGGCATGGAGAGGGGGAGGTTTCTCTCGAATCACTTTGACTCTTAAAAAGGGCACTGTAACTTCCAATTAAAAATAAAACAAGACCCATCTGAATTGAATACGACCACCCATTCCATAAAAACCTTATATGCCCCAAGGGCATAGCTTAAAGCCCTTGCCCCAGGGCTCTGGGGGGGGTTGTTCCAATCCTGAAAGCATTGTTATATGTTCTTTAGACCATTTTAAACAAAATTGGTATCTAAGAATTTCAATCAAATGCATTTGGTGAGAAGAGGAGTAGTTGGGTGGGAGGGTGCTACTTGACCTCCATCACTATTGACTCATATGAGGGAACTAGAACTTTAAATTTCAACCAAATGAGCCACCTCTAAAGCTTATACAACCATCCCTTCCATAAGAACCTTAAATGTCCCAGGGGCATAACTTACAAACCTCGCCCTTAGGCTCTGGTGGCTTGTATCAACCTCAAAGGCCTTGTTATATGATTTTTGGACTATTTTGAATAAAAGGGCTGTATCAAAATAGCTACTGGATACATTTCAGGAAAACACGACGTGTTTGCGTGTGTGTGTGTGGGGGGGGGGGGGTAGCTGTGCTCTGATTACTTTGACTCTTAAAAAGGCAACTAGAACTTATGATTACCAATCCAATGACTTCCCTCCAAAGCATATATCACCACCCTTTTTTAAGAACCTTATATGCCCCAAGAGCATGACTTAAAACCCTTTCCCTGAGACCTTTAGGGGGGGGGGGTGTCTTCCTCACAGACATAATTTCCGAAACCTTCAACTACGATAAATAAAATTATTATCTCTATATTTTGATCAGAGATGTTAAGGCAAATGCTGTGCATGGAAAGGGGGCTGTTTGCTCTAAATCACTTTGACTCTTAAAAAGGCACTATAAATTCCAATTTCAAATCAAATATACCCCATCTGATGTTTATACATCCGCCCATTCAATAAAAACCTTATATGCCCTGATAAAATAACTTACAACCCTACCCCGAGGGCGCGGGGGGGGGGGGTTGTGTCATCCCTAGAGACATTATTATGTTATTTGAACTATATTGAAAAAAAATCGCTATCTCATAATTTCAATCAGATGCATTTGTTGAAAGGAGGAGTTGTAGAAGAGGGGGGGGGGCTAAATGCCATCCGTCACTTTTGATGCTTAAAAAGGAACTATTCCAACTTTCAACCAAATGAGGCTCTTCTAAAGTTAAAAAACCATCCCTTCCATAAAATCCTTAAATACCCCCTGGGCATGACTTACAACCCTTGCCCCTAATCCCTGGGGTTAGTTTCAACCCTAAAACCCTTATTACATGATATTTAGACTATTTTTAAAAGATGCATTTCATTACAATACGACGTGTGGGTGTCTGTATGTGGGGGGGGGGTAGCTGCCCTCTCATCACTTTGACTCTTAAAAAGAGTACTAGAGCGTCTGATTACCAATCCAATGAGCCCCTTCCGAAGTTTATATGACTACACTGTCTATAAAAACCTTATGGGCATAACTTCAAATCCTTGCCCTGAGAGCTGGGGGGATTTGTTATCCTCAAAGACATAATTCCGAGACCTTTCAAACACATTGAACAAAATGGCTATCTCAAAATTTTGATTGAAAGTGTTTGGGGAAATGATGGGTGTGGGGGGAGCGTCATTTGCCCTCTGATCACTTTCGACTAATAAAAAAGGCTCTAGTCCTCTGAATTTCCAATCAAATGAAACCTTTTTGAAGCTTCTGCCACAAAAATTTCTATAAGGCCTTATGTGCCCCAAGGGCACAACTTATGACCCTTGTCCTGAAGGCTATGGAGAGGGGGGGGGTGTCATCCTCAAAGACATAAGACCTTTCAACTACATTGAAAAACATAGCTATATCAAACTATTGATTGGAAATGTTTCGGGAAATGATGGGCATGCGGGGCGGGGGGGGGGGGGGTCTCCTTCCGGTTACCTTTGACAATTAAAAAAGTAAAACAAGAGGGCCGTGGGGGGGGGGGGCGGGGTCGTCATACTAAAAGACATAATTTCCTGACCCTTCAACTAGGCTATATTCAACAAAATGGCTATATCAAAATGTTGATCTGAAGTGTTTGGGGAAATGATGGGCGTGGGAGGGGGCATTCACCCTCCAATTGCTTTTGAGGCACTAGCCCTCTCAATTGCCAGTTGAATAAGGCCTTTTTGAAGTTTTCATGACAACATTTTCTATAAAAGTCTTATATGCCCCCAGGGCATAACTTGCCCTGAGGGCTGTAGGGGGGGGGGATTGTCATCATCAAAGACCTAATTTACAGAACTTTCAACTACATTGAACAAAATTGCCCAGGACATAACTTACAACCTTTGCCCTGGGAGCTGTTGGGGGTTTGTCATTCTCAAAGACATAATCTCCAGACCTTTTAACTACATTGAAAAAATGCCTATCTCAAAATTTTGATTGGATGTGTTTGGGGAAATGGTGGGCATGAGCGGAGGGTTAGTTGCCCTCCAATCACCTTTGACTGGTAAAAAGGGCACTAACCCTTTCAATGTTCAATTGAATGAGCCCTTTTTGAAGTTTCTATGACAATGCTCTCTACAAAAACCTTATATGCCCCCAGGGCATAACTCACAACCCTTGCTCTGAGGGCTGGGGGGGGGGGTCAACATCAAAGACCTAATTTACAGAAATTTCAACTACGTTGAAAAAAATGGTTATCTCAAAAATTTCATTGGATGTGTTTGGGGAAATGGTGGTCATGAGAGGGGGTTAGTTGCCCTTCCGTCACTTTTGACTGTTGACAAGAGCACTAGCCCTTTCAATTTCCAATTGATTGAGCCCTTTTTGAAGTTTCTACAACAACGCTTTCTATAAAAACCTTACATACCCCCAGGGCATGACTTACAACCTTAGCCCTTAGGGCTCTGGTGGGAGTGTCCTCCTCAAAGACCTAATTTCCAGAATTTTCAACTACATTGAACAAAATGGCTATCTCAAAATTTTGATTGGATGTGTTTGGGAAAATGGTGGGTGTGCAAGGGGTGTTAGTTGCCCTTCAATCAACTTTTGACTATTAAAAAGGTTAGAACCCCTTCCAATTTCAAATCAATTGAGCCCTTTTCGAAGTTTCTATGACACCTCATTTGATACAAAGTGTCCTGGTCTAAAGAAACCAAAAATGATACATTGTGCCAACATTGTTCTTTACTTAGGCAGCACTATTGCAGTGCCTCTGATCCAAAACACTCATTTGAATACCCTTTGTCTTTTTGGACCCATGACAGATACATATCAAGATGTTATAGAGTCTTTAAAACTCGCGAGAAAAATGGATAATCTAGCATCTAAATTCAGAGTTAGATGCAAGTCAGTAGTCGATTTGCCACTCAGCTGTATTTCATTGATGTGAGTCACTCTAAATTTATAATTCTTATGTTTGTTTATCTGTGCTGACACATGTATGTGTCCCTGGTATGAAGTTTCCTTTTTGTTTCTTTTATTTTCCTTTATTCTTTTTCTTCTGTACTCCTCTTGTTACATTTCATACATATAGAGGGTTCAAATATATTACCCTTATTACTGTGTGTGTCTGAAAAGGCTAAGGACATTGAGATAAAATTTTGGGATTGTTGAGGGATACTTGGAACTAAATCAAAAGATAATAGAGCAGGAGGCTCTTGTAAGGAAAGCCAAAAAGGTATCCCAGCCATTAGCATGACTGGGTCTTTGAGTTATCTTGGAGTCCAGATACAGTTGAAGGAAGTTGTTTAACCAATGATGCTGACTTCACATCCTCACTAGCAAAGCTAGAAAGGGCCCCCTTAAAAGGGACACAGAAGGTTAGACTGGTGAGGCTTCTGGTCAATCGCCATTTCTATACAATCTCTGTGGCTGAACCCACCATCTGTCAGCTAGGGTGGTGTGATAGAACAGTACATTCTTTTGCAAAGAGGGTCTTGCACCTTCCTAAATTGACTGCTACCAGCTTTGTATATACCAAAACCAGGGACAGAGGCCTTGGCCTATTCTGTATTCTTGAAAAGGTTATGATGTTTCTGGGGGGGTCAGTTGTGCCAGCTTTGGGCCTCCTCAGACCTGTGGATTAGTGCACTTAGTAATACCCAGTTAGTACAATGATTGCAGAGCCATTGTAACAACTTTAATGCACGAAATTGGCAACATGAATTAACTTTGACCTGGCAGGGGCACAGGGCAGATTCCTTCAAGGCAAACCCAATCACCAACTTCTGGCTTTGAGGCATGATCCCATTCTTTATGGGGCAACTCTACAACCATGCAGTTCAATTGCAGACTCAATTATACCCTACCTTAAGGACCCAGTACAACTCCAATCCTTTGACAAATATGTGCAGCCACAGATGTTCTTTACTGGAAACCATTCAACATGTCCTACAATTCTGTGTGACTATCCACAGGGCCTGGGTCAAGTGGCATGACCCTGTGTCAATTCTCTGATAGGGCATGTAAAAGGAAGCAACTTAAGGTATATACACGAAATATATCTGACTCAAGGCACACAAAGGCTAAGCCAGATCTCATAATTGTTAAGTTTGGTGTAGCATACATTGTGGATGTGATGGTGGCTTACAATCACCCAATGGTATTTAATAGAGCAGCTGAAGAAAAGCTACAAAAGTAATGCATTCTCACCCTGGAGGATATGCCCCTGGCTTAGGCAAGGTCTCCAGTCTTGATGTCACCCCAATTGTTCTTGGGGCTCAGGGAGGTTGGAGACATGCCAACTCAAAAATTAACAAGATTCTTGGAATATCTAATAGCTTTGCAAAAGTTAACATCATTCAAGTAATTACATAGTAGCCTACATAGAAGCTTATATAGTAGCTTACATAGAAGGCTACATAGTAGTCTTCAGTACAGAAACTCACAAAACAGCAACAGCAACAATGCATTGACCCTCACCAGTAGCAGAATACGTTGTACTATGTGGTAATCAATTGAATGGATGCAGTGTTGTTAATGGAATGGATGTACTGACCTATGCAGCTATGGCCCCTGGGCTGTCCAGGTAGTGGGAATGTGCAGGGGATGTTATGGATGGCAAAGTGCTTGTTGCAAGGGGGCTAGAGTGTTGGGTTAAACCACAATTGACAGGCAATTTTTGGGTTGCAAAAATTCCTGGACATTGGATGGACTTGTTCCTATGGGCATGTTCCACTAAACCCAACAAGCCAGTTATAAGTTTGCTTCACTCCTATATATGGGACTGCCAAAGGGTAGGACTGGATCTTCTACGAGATCGTGGATTGGTGCCTATGGTGATTTGGGACTGCTCTGTTGGCACAGATTGTCTTTTCTGATAATTGAGGATCAAGCTGGACCACAAGCAGTGTCCCTATGGACAAGCCTGGTACCAGAACATGTGTCTATATATGGATGATGGAAGGTTATAGCTAGAAACTGGCTTCCAGAGACTGGAGTTGTCAGGGCAGGTCTGCAAGTTTTCAGGCCTTGTCAGTGGCATCTCACCTAACCGATGGCTTTGTAAAGCTTCTTCCTCATAGATTTTTGAATTTTCCTTTCCTGTCTCTGTTCTTTTCTAATTTAAATGTTAGTATGTTACACTCCACTCCCCTTATGGGATTGGGCTGGTCAGGACTGTTTTAAACTGCAAGGTTGGCAAAAGGCATTGAAACCCTGTTGTCAACTTAGATGGTCAGCACTTTAACCCTCATTAAGGCTCAATTGAGTACCTGTGCAGGGTTAGCTCACTTCTTAGTCAGAAGTTGTGAGTCTAGAGATTGGTAAGCCTTTGGGCTGTTATTGATTAGTATTTGTGTGCGTGGGTACTCACTCTCCTAGGTTGTAGCTTATGGTCAGGGACCAAAGGTTGCAGCCAGGAGACAAATGTTCAAGCACAAATAGCCAAATGCCTTGTCATTTAATTAGTGATGTACACAAATGGATTAATAAAATTCCCACTGTCCCTATCAACTGTCTAGCAAACCCATTGCCAGGGGAATGGCCCTGGTAACCTCTGCAGGGAAAGAAGATCCTTTTGAGCTTGACTCTAGTTTGGCATTTTGGGTGACATGAGAGGTGTAGCATAAGTGGGAGATGGTAATGTTGGCAATGAAATACCACTACTTTCATGGTTGCTTCACTTACTCATTGAAGTGGAGGCAAGGCCCTTTGGAGACTTGTTTGTGGTGTCTACTTGTGGGTGGTGCTCTTGATCCATGCTGAGGACAATGCCAGATGGGGAGATCCCCAGTCTTTGTGAAGCTTTAACAACAACCATTCTTGTGTGGGATGTGAAACTCAGCTCATTATTTACAATAAGACATAGATCACTTTCCTTGGTTGTTGCAGAAATAAGCTGTGGCTGTATATTATTTGATTTTTTAATATATGCATAAAAAAGAAAATTTTTCCAAAAATGGATAGTTCTGCACTTTTTTATGTACAGCTCAAGATACCAACTCTCTTTTTATTAAGAAAAAGAGTTAATATCAGTTTCTAAGATAGTGTCTCCATTTTCTGGGCCAATGATTTAGAATCATCAGCATGAAGGCTTAGTTTATTTCTGACTACATATGGAGCATTATTAATGTAGATATTAAACAATGCTGGCATGAACACAGTACATTGTGGAACTCCACTTATGACTGTTACAGTTTCTGAAATGAATGATTGGCCTCCATCACCATGAACCTTAACAACTTTCTTCCTATTTGTCAAAAAGGCCATTGTCCAGCTGGTTGTGACTGAATCAATGCCAATAGCATGCAATTTAATTTTCAGTCTGGTGTGACACACTTTATCAAAGGCCTTGGCCTAAAATCAAGAACCACAACAGCTCTATCCATCCTTTTATCAATAAATTCAATTGCATATTCAAAAGCATCTAGGTTTGTTTTAGTGCATTTCCTTTGTCTAATACCTTGGAGATTTGGGGTGAGTACATCTGAATTCAAAAAACTTTCCAACACTTTACCCATGGCTGACATGACACTCATTTGTCTATAGTTCAAAGCCACATCTTTATTACCCCCTTTAAGAATAGGTGTAATATATGCCAGTCTCTAATCTTCTAGTACCACTGAAGTGTCTAGTGAGCATTGGAATAGCTTAATTAGTGACTCAACTAATACTGCACAAGCTTGCATTAAAAGTCCATGGGAGAATACCATCAGGACAGTTGACTTGCTATGATCCAGCCTTTTAACCATTTATACACAAACTTAGAATCAAGACTGAGGGTTATATAGGTGAAAGGTGGGACTTTGAAAAATCTGCAGTATTATCACAGTGGGACACTCCACAGGCAACTATATTATTCTTCCTTGTTTCTTTGTCAAGTTCAATGCATACAGTATATCAAATTTCAGTATCAACAGCTAGATTAACCTTATTCTGCACCTGATCTTTTAACATTTCATAGACCAGTTGTTTAGTTTGAGGTACACCACACTTTGATTGGAGGGTTGATTTGATGGTGCTGATTTTCTCCTTGATGCAAGTCATGTTATCTATGGCCCCTGTCATAACACAATTGAGCTCATGCTCTAGATGAGGCTAGCCTGAAGTTTCTACATGGTGTTTTCAATAATTTTAGATCTATCTTCATCAGTGCAATGTTCCAGCAGGTTTCTTTTCTTCATTCAACACAAAGTCCAACACCACTGAGAGATTGTTTCCCAGTTCATTTTATGGTAAGGGCCATATTCATGATCACTTAACTTCAGACATGATGCACATAGCCATATATGGAAGGATTTATACTTGATCATATATGAGTATAGTGGAAGTACCTTTAAACTGTGTTAGCTACAATTTTTCTGCATATTATAAATCAAGGATTTTTTTTCTTATCATGTTTCCTTTACAATAGTCCTAATTGTAGGCTATTATCCAGTTATTTCACTGGAATTTAAAGCCATATCATGGGGTTTCCCCTAAATTTAAGAAGGAGATTTAGACTAAAAATCTTTAAAACCTTTTAAATCCAGAGTGAGCCAAGGCATAAGGTGCAAAGCAATCTTTTAGTGCCGGGCCAATGGTTAGTGATCTTTAAAAGAATGAGTATAGGTACTTCAAAAATACCTTTTTAGAAGGTCATTAATGTTCAGGATCTATTCCTGAGAGTTTTATTCACCAGGCTGAACTACTCTCTAAGATAGGCTAGTAAAAAGCCCATAAACTAAGTTTTATCAATGAAAGAAAACATGCTAACCTGATTAATAGAGACGTACTGCATATTAAAAAGCAATAATTTAGCCTATATATCCTGGCATTATATTGGCAACCATCAGGAAGAGGAGGGGAAAGGGTTCATTGTCAGCATAAAAGCCACCATAATATTGGAAAGAGAAAAAATATAATGGCACTACTTTTATTTTATTTGCATTTGCCCTTTAGAATTTCAGTCATACACTAGACATTTCCTAACTGCAATGACATTGAGCTATTTTACACTGAAAACAGAAACAACTCTTTGAACCCAGGAATAACCTACTCACCATCCTCTTCATTTATATCTAGGGCCCTATCTATTGTCTTCTGAGCTTCTCTGAGAGCTGTTTTAGCTAACCCAGTGAACCCTTTGGTATTGAACCAGCTCATTTTTAATCATTTGATAAAGCTTTGGGTATTCATTTCTTCTTATGTTTCTTTTGCGTTCTGCTAGATATCACGGAGGCTACCTGACAGTGCTGCCAAACGGTGAAAAACAAAACCAATAGATTCTTGAAAAATTACTACATGAGCACATGAATCACTAGAATTATTAAAGAAAATCACTAAATCAACAACAACAAAATAATAGTCTTTATCAATGTATTTAAAACTTATTTTGTTTCTTTACGGTGCTCCGCACCGGTACATCTATATGAAGGGGATAAAATTGCCCCCTTAAGTGTAGAAAAATAACTTTAGATTGGTATTTTGTTTGTTTTTTTTCTCAAGCGAAAATTTCCCTTGAAATTTTAAAAAACGCCTTTTCGTATCAATATGCAGAGAATAGAACAAAATCCTTACTTCCTCCATGTATTTATCTAAATTTGTACCCTTTGCTAATTCCCCAATCTGTGACAATTGGTTATTGGTGATCTGATCGAAATATTTATTTTCCCTTGTCCATTCAGAACCTCAGTTTTTCCCCAACAACATAAAAACTGCTTTCTTTTTAGTCTAATTGAGCTAATATAATTACTGGGTAACCAGCAAAGTTTTGAAAACGATTTTTTTTTTATATTTTCATGGAAAAATTTGTTCCACCTTTCTCAAATATCGATAAGCGTCGGTCTTATTGTTTCTTTAATAAAAAAGATCAAAAAAAAAAATTTTTCTCCCTATACATTTTCGTTTATTGGTGTACGATTGTACATTCTATTACATCATCATAGGCAGCACAATAGCGCTGCCTAAGCAAAAACCGATGTTGGCAAAATGTATTATTTTTTTCCAGACCAGGGCACTTCGTATCGAAGGAGCTGTCGTAGAAACTTCAAAAAGGGCTCATTCAATTAAAATTAAACCGGCTAGTGCCCTTTTTAATAGTCGAAAGTAATTGGAAGGCAATTAACACCCCTTCTACACCCACCATTTCCACAAACACATCCAATCAAAATTTTGAGATAGCCATTTTGTTCAACGTAGTAGATAGACATTTTGTTTTTGAGGAGGACACTCCCCCCACATCCCTCACGGCAAGGGCCGTAAGTTTATCCGTGGGGGCTTATAATGTTTTTATAGAAAGCTTTGTCATAGAAACTTCTAAAAGGGCTCATTCGATTAGAAATTCAAACGGGCAGTGTCCTTTATAATATTCCAAAGTGATTGGAGTGCAGCTAACCCCCCTCTCACGCCCATCGTTTCCCCAAGCACATCCATTCAAAATTTTGAGATAGCCATTCTGTTGAACGTAGTTGATAGTTCTGAAAACTAGGTCTTTGAGGTTGACGACCCCCCACAGCCCTCAGGGCAAAGGTTGTAGATTATGCCCTAGAGGCATATAACGTTTTTATAGAAAGTGTTGTCGTAGAAACTTCAAAAATGGCTCATTCAATTGGAAATTGGAATGGCTAGTGCCCTTTTTAAGATCTGAAAGTTATTGGAAGGCAACTAACACCCCTTCCGCGCCCACCATTTCCCCGAACACATCCAATCAAAATTTTGAGATAACCATTATGTTCAACGCAGTTGAACCTTCTGGAAATTATATTTTGGAGCAGGATACTCCCCCCACAGTCTTTAGGGCAAGAGTTATAAGTTATGCCCTGGGGGAATATAAGGTTTATATTGAAAGCTTTGACGTAGAAACTTGAGAAAGGGCTCATTCGATTGGAAAGGCAAAGGGCTAGTGGAATTTTTAATAGTCGAAAGTAATTGGAGGGGAACTACCCCCTCCCCCTCCCCTCTCACACCCATCATTTTTCCAAACACATCCAATGAAAACTTTGATATAGACATTTTGTTCAACGTAGTTCAAAGTTCTGGAAATTAGGTCTTTAAGGATGGCAACCATTCCCAAACCCCTCAGGGTCAGGATTGTATGCTATGATCTGGGGGTATATAAGGTTTTTTTATAGAAACTGTTTTCGTAGAAACTTCAAAAAGGGTTCATTCAATCGGAAATTCAAAGGGCTTGTGGCATTTTTAATAGTCGAAAGTGATTGGAGGTGGAATAGACACTTTGTTCAACGTAGTTGAAAGGTCCGGAATTTATTTCTTTGAGTGTGAAACTCTCCCTACAGCCCTCAGGGCAAGGTTTGTAAGTTATGCCTGGGGCATATAATGTTCTTATAGAAAGCGTTGTCGTAAAACTTCAAAAAGGGCTCACTCGATTGGAATTTAAAAAGGCTAGTGCCCTTTTTAATAGTTGAAAGTAATTGGAGGACAACTAACCCCCTTTTCACGCCCACCATTTCCCCAAACACATAATGTTAAAATTTTGAGATATTCATTTTGTTCAACGGAGTTAAAATGTCCGGAAATTACGTCTTTTAGGATGATAATCCCCCCAGAGTCCTCAGGGAAAGGGTCGTAAGTTATACCCTGGGGGCATATGAGGTTTTTATAGAAATGTTGTCGTAGAAACTTCAAAATAAGCTAGTTTGATTGGAAATTGAAAGGGATGGTTCCCTTTTTAATTGTCAAAAGTAATTGGAGAGCACCCCCTCTCACGGCCACCATTTCCCCGAACACATCCAATTAAAATTTTGAGATAGGCATTTTCCTCAACGTAGTTGAAAGTTCTGGAAATTAAGATTTTGAGGATGACAAACCCCCCCCTCAAACCCCTCAGGGCAAGGGTTGTAAGTTTTCAACCTTGCCGCTTAGGGCAAGGTTTTTATAGAAAGCCTTTTCGTAGAGACTTCAAAAACGTCTCCTTCAATTGGAAATTGAAAGCGCTAGTGCCCTTTTTAGTTGTCAAAAGTGATTGGGGTGAGGGGTAACTAACCCCCCTCTCACGCCCACCATTTCCCCAAACACATCCAATCAAAACTTTGAGATATCCATTTTGTTGAACGTAGTTGAAGGGTCTGTAAATTATGTTTTTGAGTATAACAACCCCCACAGCCTTCGGAGCTAAGTTTGTAAGTTATGCCCTGGGGGCATATAAAGTCATATAGAAAGTGTTTTCGTAAAAACTTCAAAAACGGCTCTTTCGATTGGAAATTGAGAAGGCCGTTTCCCTTTTTAATAGTCGAGAATAATCAGAGGGAGAATCCCCTCAAGCCTTTCATTTCCTCATACATTTCCGATCAGCTATTTGATATGACCATTTTGTTCAACTTAGTTGAAAGGTCTGGAAATTATGTTTTTGAGGATGACAACCCTTCCCCCTAGCCCTCACGACAAGGGTCGTAAGTTATGTCCTTGGGGTATATAACATTTTTATAGGAAGTTTTGTCGTAGAAGCTTCAAAAAGGGCTCATTCGATTGGAAATTGAGAGAACTAGTGCCTATTTTATGAGTCGAAAGTGATCAGAGGGCAAATTTCCACCTCCACGCCTGTAATTATCCCAAACATTTCCAATCAAGATTTTGATACAGCGATTTTGTTAAACCTATCAGAAAGGGCTGGAAATTATGTCTTTGAGGATAACAAATCCTCCTAGCCCCCAGGGGAGGTGTTGTAAGTTATACCCTTGGGACATATAGGGTTCTTATAGAAAGTGTGGTCATATAAACTTTAAAGTGGGCTCGTTGGATTGGTAATCAGACGCTCTAGTGCTCTTTTTAAGAGTCAACGTGATCATACAGCAGCTACCCTCTCCCCCTACAAAAACGTCATATTGCCCCGAAATGCGTCTAATAGAAATTTTGTAATATTCATTCTGTTCAAAATAGTCTAAATATCACATAACAAGGCTTTTGGAGTTGAAACAAACATCAGAGATTAGGGGCAAGGGTTGTAAGTTATGCCCTGGGGGTATTAAAGGTTTTTTTTGGAAAGGATGATTGTTTAACTTCAGAAGAGGTTCAGTGCTTCTCCCTGAAAAAGACTACGTCAATATAAAACTAACAAAAATTAATCAAAAAGGTTTTTGCACAAAATAAGTTTTTCAAAAAAAGTGAAGAACTCCATTAGACCAAAAATGAACAAAAATAGAATCAAATAATCTACCAAGCATACAGCTACCATAAATCAGTATCAATAAATAAATGGAACCAAAAAAAAACAGAAATTAAAATAAGTCAAACTTAAAACGAGCAGAAATTAAGCTGAGTGGGGTTCTCTGCCCTAGGCTTTCTAAAAGACAGAATATAATTTGTATTTTACTGAAAAAATTCTTTTAAATATTTTCACTTTTATAAAAATTATTGCTCGGATACCAGAAATATTTTTGTAGTTTATAACCTTAGCAATTTTGAACTGAAAACTAAAATAAAATAAAAATTGATTTTTTCAATTTTTACGTCACGTCACTCATTACGTCATATATGGTTATTAGTACGCAATCGGTGTTCGAAAACACGTCATGTCACATATTACATCATATATGGTTATTATTAGACAATCGGTAGACTATTCGTTCCTTATTACAATTCTGAACTAAAACTAAAATAAAATAAAAATTAATTTTTTTCAATTTTAACGTAATCACTCATTACGTCATATATGGCTATTACATATTTAAAAGAATAATAAAAATGTAAAATTTACATTTTGTAGAGTTTCGGTTACTATTCAGACAAGTCGCTCTTACTATACAGTTCTTTCCCAAGAAATGTTTGATAATAATCCTGATTACAGACAGGAAAAATCCCACGGCTTTTTCTTATTTGGAATAGTATGCGACGAACCTCAAAACATCAGGCAGCTAACTAAGTCCAATATATGCAATGGTTTGTTATCCTAATGATCGTCTTGTAATATAATTTCATTTAAAATATTCAGGAAATATTCTAGTTTCAGTTAATAAATAAATTTTTTGTTAAAACCCCCCAAACATTACTGTATTTTTCATAATAATAGATAATTATATAAAATGAAACCGTATTGACACACTCCATTTATAATGAACTATATCAGTCCTTTATGTAAACTTCACTAACCTATACTATAGTTAAGTGGCGTATAAAATTTATTATAGGCAAGAGGTCGTTCTTTATTATAAAATCCCAACAAAAAATAAAGCTGATTTTAAAATTTTAAGGTGTTTTTCTAGTTTAAATCAAAAGATTAAAATTATTGCTCAGATACCAGAAATATTTTGCTGTTTACAACTTTAGCGATTGTGAATTGAAAACTAAAAAAAACTAAAATTGAATTTTTCAATTTTTACGTAACGTCACTCATTACGTCATATATGGTTATTAGTACACAATCGGTGTTAGATATTGCGTCAAGTCACTTATTACTTCATATTTGGTTGTGATTACTAAAAAAATCAAATATCTTTGAGCAGACTGCAGTATGAAAAGACATCAAAAATGCAGTTTTTTGTGAAAAGTCATTCTATCTTTAAATATTTTTTATTAAAAAAGGCACTAGAACTTTTAATTTCTTTTCAAATAAGCCTTCTCGCAAAATTCTAGGATCTCTGGGTTGATACGATCACCCCTGTTAAAAAGAAAAAGGCAAACAAATAAGCACGCATCCGTAATCTTTCTTCTGGCAAAAAAATTCAAGATTCCACGTTTTTGCAGATCGGAGCTTGAAACCTCTGCAGTAAGGTTCTCTGATACGCTGAATCTAATGGTGTGATCCTCATTAAGATCCTCTACTTTTAGGGGGTGTTTTTCTCCTTTCTCAAAGTCGGGCAAATTTTCTCAGGCTCGTAACTTTTGATGGTTAAAAGTAAACTTGGTTAAACTTATATATTTACAATTAGCATAACAATACAATTCTTTTAATGCATTCATTGATATTAAAATTTCGTTTTTTAAAGTTTCGGTTACTATTGAGACGAGTCGCTCTTACTATACAGTTCGTTATCATGAACTGTTTGAAGCAACAAGTTTACAGAAGCCAGGTTGCAGCGGTAGTTAGCAACCTAGTAGGACACGATTACGCCCCATAGTAAAAAATAAAATAGCCCATAACTCGTAAAACTAGAATCAGATCAAATACAATATTAGAACCGCTTTGTAAGAAAACCTTATATAGGAAACTTTCAGCCCGTTGGCTTGAATAAAGAAGAAAATCCATTGGCTCGAAAAACACAAAATTTGCTTGAACTACGATATTATGCATCGACGGAATCTTTTGTATCCTTTTTTTCCTCCGCAGCTAGCTGGGCACTGGAACATCGTAGTTCCAGTGCCCAGCTCAATGGAACATCATAGTTTAATGAGCGAAGAAATCGCTCATTTCAAAGAAAATTGACGCATTTAAAATCCTTTTTTAATTGACAAAAATAATTTTTATTATATAATCAATTTTTTGTGATATTATTCATGTACAATTTTTCATGTACGAGATTGATGAGTGACGTCATAATTTTAGGTTGTAACCATATATGGCGTAAAACTAAATGCAATATTATGTGTTAGCTATAATGACATCAGTGTATTTTAACATATTTTCAGTTCAAAATCGAAAAAGCTATTATGCAAACTGCAAAAATATTTATGGTGTCTGAGCAACCACGTTTCAGCGGTAGCTTGCAACCTAGTAAGAGACAATCACGTCCCATGCTAAGAATTGCAATAGCCCATAACTCCTAAAAATAGAGTCTGATCGAAATATAAAGTATCCGGGTTGCAGCGGTAGCGAGCAACCTAGTGAGAGATGATCACATCCAATGTTAAGAAATATAAAAACCCATAACTCCTAAAAAAAATTCAGATCAAAACAGAAAGTACACCATTAGAACCGGCATGTCTGAAACCCCTGTCTAGGAAACTTTCTGTCATTTGGCTTGAACAGCAAGGGAAATATATTGGTTTGAAAATCAAGAAAAGTGGCAGCTACTACAGCCTTCTTCCAAAACGGCATCTTTTTTCTTTCTTCTTTCTTTTCCACAGATAGCATGGCACTGAAAATCGTAGAGAGTTGTTCAATGGCTCATTTTAAAGGAAGTCTCTAGATCTAGTGCCATTTGTAATTAATTTTTTTTAAATATCTATAGTAAGAGTGACTCGTCTCAATAGTAACTTGCTACATATAAAATTCCCTTGCCCAAAACCCTTGTAGCCTATAGGAAACTTACAGCTCCTTTGCTTAAATAACAAAAAATATGTACACTATTTGAACCGTCTTATCCAATACCCTCATATAGGAAACTGACATTCCCTTGGATTTGAAAATAAAGAACACGATATTCTGCATTGAGGGTATATTATTTTTCCTTTCAGTTTTTTCCCACTCAGATAGCTGGGCACTGGAAAATCATAAACAGCTGTTTATTGGCTCATCTAAAAGGACATTGTTACATCCAGTGCCTTCTGTAATTAAAAAAAACAAAAAGTTTTTAAAATGGAATCACTTTTTACAAAAAAAACTGCATTGTATGTACAAGCTTGATGAATTATGATCATAATCGTAAGTTGTAACCATAAATGACGTAATAAGTGAATGCAATGTTTATACAGGTTTATCTTTCAACAAGATAATTTTATTTTATTTTAGTTCTCAGTTCAGGATCTTTAAATTTATTATGTAAACTGCAAAAATATTTAGGTTGTAACCTAGTAAGAGACGATCACGTCCAATACTAAGAAATATAATAACCCATAATTCCTTAAAATAGAGCCAGATCAAAACAAGAAGTATCCTATTAGAACCGCCTTCTGAGAAACCCCTAAACAGGAAACTTACCGTGGCTTGGCTTAAACAGCCAGGAATATATATTGGCTTTAAAATCAAGAAAAGTCGATGAAACCAGGATATTCTGCATATACGGCATCTTTTTTCTTTACTTTCTCCTCAGATAGAATTGCACTGGAACTTCGTTGAAAGTTGCTTAATAGCTCATTTGAAAAGAAATTGATTTTGTTAAGAGCCTATTGTAATTAAAAAGAAATAATTTTAAAAATAAAATCAATTTTTGACAAAAACTGCATTTCTCCTATAACACTAATGTAGTTTATGTTATTAACATCAGGATACATGTTGCAGCGGTAGCTAGCAACCTAGTAAAGACAATCACGTCTCTTAGTAAAAAATACAATAGACAATAGCTCCAAATAAATAGAGTCAGATCAAAACAAGAAGTACGCTATTAGAACCACCTTGTACAAAACCCCTATATAGGAAACTTACCGTCTCTTGGCTTGAACAACAAGTAAAGTACAGTGGCTTGAGGATCAAGAAAAGTGGCTGAAACCACGATATTCTGCATATAAAGCATTTTGTTTTCTCTCTCTTTCAGCTCAGATGGCTTGGCACTGGAACATCATAGAGAGCTGTTTAATGGCTCATTTTAAAGAAAAATTTATGTTAAAAACCTTTTAGTTTTTAAAATATAAATCATGTTCCTACAAAAAACTGTATTTTACATGTACAAGATTGATCAACGAAGTCATAATCCTAAGTTGTATCCGGGTTGTAGCGGTAGCACGCAAACTCGTACGAATTTGCGAAGAGTTTTCAATAAGCCGTCACTTCAATAAATCGTCACTTCAACAAACTATTGCCACGATAAACCGTCGCTTCAATAAACCGTCGCTTCCATAAATCGTCACTTCAATAAATCGTCGCTTCAAGAAATTATCGCAAAAATAAACCATCACGTCACTATATCGTTGCTTCAACAAATTGTCGCTTCAACAAATCATCGCAACAATAATCCGTCGCTTCAATATATCGTCTGTTTAAAATCGTCACTTCAAAAAATCTTCGCTATAATAAACCGTCGCTTCAATGTATCGGCACTATAAATTGCCGCTACAATAAATTGCCGTTTCAATATATCGTCTCTTCAATAAACCGTCGCTAAAATAAATCGTCGCTTCAACAAATCGTTGCTTAAATAATTCCGTCGCCTAAAAATATCGTCACTTCAATAAATTGAAGTGACGTCACTTCAATAAATTGATTCTTTTGCAGTCGTGCTTAAGAATCCCCCAAAAGGACTGGACGATCCCGTTTCACGAAAGGATTATCTCAATAAAGTATGTGGAAACAACTGTGGAAATATTGTGTAACTGAAAACTCGCAAAACCGACTGTAAAGTTGTTCTGTACGATCAAGAGGCTGCCAAATCAGTTGCACAGGCTATTGCTAAGTCCGAGTCAATTATTAAAGCAAAAGTGTGCAGTCCTGCGTTCTTTGGCATAATCAGGCACGTACCCACCAGCGTTAGTGAGGAGGATCTTTGTGGTCTTAAGAATAATTGTGCTGAGGCCTCTCAGATCGGTAAAACGAGATCGTTCACACTGAAATGTTTGACCAAGCAGCATCTAGACTCCGCGATGAAATCTCCGCTTATTAATCTCCGCTTCTAAATATCTACTGTAGTGAAATAACTCACGCCTTGCGCTGTGCGGAAAAAACCACGGTTCCTATTCGTGTGAAAATGAAAGTAAAAGTTGGGTCAGATGTTCCAGGATGGTCGGAAAACCCAGCTTTGGTTAATGCGTGTCAACAAGCTAAAATGTGGTATAGTGTGTGGATTGATTCGGGTCCTCTTAAACAAGGCATTGTAAACAGTGCTCTATTGTATACGCAGCGGCTGTTTTTCAAATATCTCACCGTGGACCGCTGTTGTGTGATTGATGAAATCAGGGAGTCGCTAAGAGTCGATCCAAATAAAATTTGGAAATTCGTGAATAAAAATCCATCTTAAGAGGTGCTCAGTAGTAAATCCGCCCCTAGTGTAAGTGAATGGAAAAGTTATTTCAGGAGCGAGTTTGCTGCACCTGATCCTGAATTGGAGTGCAAGTCTGAGAGAGATCTTGATCTCTGTTTAGAATCTTTGGAACCGGATCTTGGCCACGTAGTGAGTGTGTCGGATGGTCGTTCGGCTATCCTTAAACTAAAAAAAAAACTCTAAAGGAGTAGATAATATCTGTGGTATGTATCTGATTCTCGGTTGTGAACTGTTAACAGTAAATCTAGCATTTATGTTACAAATGATTTTTAGTTGCCCTGTGTAATCAGTGTAATCACCCAATCGGTGTAAGTACCGGTGTAATCACCCCTGCCATCAAAAAAGGTAAAGACCCATCTGAATGTTGTTCTTACCGCACGATAACTGTTGCTCCTGTTTTTTGTAAATTGATGGAGTTATTAGTTATTGAGGAGATAAAGTATGTTTGTAGAACGCCAGATTCGCAGTTCAGTTTCAAGAGAAATATTAGCCGCGAGCACGTGCATAGCCTATTGTCAAATGTTTTGTTGGATGCAGATGCTAAAGGAGAAACCGTGGTACTTGCAGGCCACGACGTCCGCGGGGCTTTTGATTCGGGTATCCATGCACAACTGCTTGTCTCTGCGTTTAAAAGAGGTCTTGACAGATCTATAATTGCAACTTATAGGAACATGTATTTAAGTTAGAGTAAGGGTACTAAAAAACCAGAGCCCGACAGTATCCGATATACTCATACCAGTACGAATAGGCATTCTCCAAGGTGCTTTATCATCACCGCCTCTTTATAATAACAGTATCATCGAGGCTCAGAAGACGGTGAAAACGTGCTTTTTTCGTGGAATTGATTTGTATCTTGTTAATTATGCTGACGACATTTTAAATCTGAGTAGATCCGTCAGTGGCGTAGATAATAATTTCAGAGTTTTGTCTAATGAATATGCTAACATAGGCCTAGAATTCAACTCCAGCAAAGCGAGGTGGTCGCCTTTAATTGTCGTAAGAAAGAGTTGGCGCCTTTCATATTTGCACTAGGTAGTAATACTGTTACTGCAGCAGCATCAATGACTTACCTTGGTTTGCCAATTGGGTCTAATCTTAAAGCTACCCGGTCCTGTCTAATAAATGATCTCAAACAAAAAGTCCGAAAAGCGTATGGGATGATTTTGTCAAGCAAACGCCTATATAACCGCCACATTCTAGCACGGATCTTCAATTCCTTTGCCACCCCTCATATCTTAGCTTTATCACCTTTCTGGTCTTTGTTTACTTTTGATGATAAAAAAAACAATCCGTACAGTGTTCTATAAGTTTGCAAAATATCTGCTTAGCCTTCCCCCCTGGCGAAAAAACCGCCAGATTTCAGCACGTTACGGACTCGATGACTCCTTCGTCGTGATCGTGACCAGGAGGGAAAAGTTCCTGAAATCTTTAGACCCAACGCATAGTATGTTTGAAGCTATGGTCAGTAATGTCTAATGGTTGTCTTTTTATGTAAATAGTTTCGCCATTGTTTTTTTTTTATTGTTTTATTTTAGTTATTTAAGTATTACTTTAAGTGGTTCGTTTGTTCGATGTGTTTTGTTGTTTTCTTTTCATTTTTTCTCTACTCCATTTTTACTTTTTTGTATTGCTAAAGATGTGTAATAAAAATCATTCATTCATTCAAATCGTCCCTTAACTAATCGTCGATAAAATAAACCGCCTCTTCAGTATATTATCGATTCACTAAACCGTCGCTTCAATATATCGTCGCTTCAATAAACCGTTGCTTCATTAAACCGTCGCTTCAATTTATCGTCACTTCAATAAATCATCGCGTCAAAAAAACGTCGCTACAATAAACCGTCGCTTCAATATATCGTCGCTTCAATAAATTGTCACTTCAATAAATAGTCTGTTCAATAAAGCGTCGCTCCAATATATCGTAGCTTCAATAAATAGTCGCTTTAACGAATCGTCACGTCAATAGACCCTCGCTTCAATGAAACGTCAATGTAATAAATCGCCGCTTCAACAAATCATCGCTACAATAAACTGTCGCTTCAATATATTGACACTTCAATAAACCATCGCTTCATAATATATTGACACTTCAATAAATCGTTGCTTTAATAAACCGTCGCTTTAACAAATCGTCATTTCAATTAACCGTCACTTCAATAAACCGTCACTTCAATAAAAAGTCGCTTTAATAAATCGTCACTTCAACAAATCGTCACTACATTCAACCGTCCTTTCAATATATTGTTACTTCAATAAAAGTCGCTTCAATATATTGTCACTTCAATAAACCGTCGCTTTAATATATCGCCACTTCAATAAATCGTCGCTTCAGCAAATCGTCGCTTCAATAAACAATCGCTTCAATAAACCGTTGCTTCAATATACCGTCACTTCAATAAATCTTCGCTTAAACAAATTGCTACTACAATAAATCGACGGTTCAATATGTCATTGTTTCAAGAGACCGTCACTTCGATATATCGTCACTTCAGTAAATCGTTGCTTCAAGAAATTGTAGCTTCAATAAACAATCGCTTTAATATATCGTCGCTAAAAGAAACCGTCGCTTTATCGTTTTAATATATCAAATCATCGCTACAATATACCGTCGCTTCAATATATCGTCACTTCAATAAACCGTCGCTTCAAAAAACCATTGCTTTAATATATCGTCACTTCAATAAACCGTCGCTTCAACATATCGTCGCTTCAATAAGTTATCGCTTCAATAAACTATCACTTCAATAAACCATCGCTTAAACATACCATTGCTTTAATAGTCCCTTTTCCAGGGCCGTGTCAAGGATTTGATCACTTAGCTTGTTGATCCAAATATAATTGTTCCCAATATTCATCTGCCTTTCTTTTCTTTTCCTTGGGACTGAAGTTCACATCGTTATGAACGATTGGTGATACAGAAAAACAAACTGTTGCTACTAGAATGCCTATTATAGACCCAGACAAAAATAAGCCAAAAAATATATTTGAATTTGGGTGGATTGCTGGAGTAACAAACCTCATCCCAGTAGCTATGGCCACCACAACAACAGAAAGCATGGTAGAATGGTAAAAGATAATTGTGGCTGGAGAGTTGTAAAATGGCTCAAAAAATAGGGCTCTATACATGGCATTGATTAAAGCTATTGCAACATAAACAGTGAAACAGATAGGGTAACACAAGTTTCTCAAACGGTCACTTGAAATCCCCTTGAATCGCTCCCACAAATCAGCCCAAGTCCTGTCTAAAATTATACCGTTTATTACGTGAACAACAGTGAAATATATATAACAAATAAAACAGAAAACATCTTATTTTTATGAACAAAAAAATGTTCTAGGAGCTTCAATAAGTAAATTCTAATATCTATAATTGAATCTTTAATTCCTAGCCATGCACGCATTGCCTGGCATAGCCATTTGCTGTTAGAGAAGTCATGAAACTTCCAAAAACTAACACAACTATAAATTTAATTAACTGTAAATTTAATTAAATAGAATATTCGTTCATTATTACAATTCTGAACTAAAACTAAAATAAATATAAATTGATTTTTTCAATCACTCATTACGTCATATATGGTTATTACATATTTAAAAGAATCATAAAAATGTAAAATTTACATTTTTTAGAGTTTCGGTTACTATTCAGACGAGTCGCTCTTACTATACAGTTCTTTTCCAAGAAATGTTTGATAAAAACTCTGATTCCAGACAGGAAAAATCTTACGGCTTTTTCTTATTTGGAATAGAATGCGATGAACCTCAAAACATCAGGCAGCTAACTAAGTCCAATATATGCAATGGTTTGTTATCCTAATGATCGTCTTGTAATATAATTTTATTTAAAATTTACAGGAATTATTCTTGTTTCAGTTAACAGATAATTTTTTTTTAAAACCCCCCAAACATTACTGTATTTTTCATAATAATAGATAATTATATAAAATGAAACCGTATTGACACACTCCATTTATAATGAACTATATCAGTCCTTTATGTAAACTTCACTAACCTATACTATAGTTAAGTGGCCTATAAAATTTAATATAGGCAAGAGGTCATTCTTTATTATAAAATCCCAACAAAAAACTAAGCTAATTTTAAAATTTTAAGGTATTTTTCTAGTTTAAATTAAAAGGTTAAAATTATTGCTCAGATACCAGAAATATTTTGCAGTTTATAACTTTAGCGATTGTGAATTGAAAACTAAAAAAAAAAATAAAATTGAATTTTTTCAATTTTTACGTAATGTCACTCATTACGTCATATATGGTTATTAGTACACAATCGGTGTTAGATATTGCGTCAAGTCACTTATTACTTCATATTTGGTTGTGATTACTAAAAAAAAATCAAATATCTTTGAACAGACTGCAGTATGAAAAGACATCAAAAATGCAGTTTTTTGTGAAAAGTGATTCTATCTTCAAATATTTTTTTATTAAAAAAGGCACTAGAACTTTTAATTTCTTTTCAAATAAGCCCTTTCGCAAAATTCTAGGATCTCTGGGTTGATACGATCACCCCTGTTAAAAAGAAAAAGGCAAACAAATAAACCCGCATCCGTTATCTTTCTTCTGGCAAAAAAAAATACAAAATTCCACGTTTTTGTAGATAGGAGCTTGAAACCACTACAATAAGGTTCTCTGATACGTTGAATCTAATGGTGTGATCTTCATTAAGATTCTATAATTTTAGGGGGTGTTTTTCCCCTTTCTGAAAATCGGGCAAATTTTCTCAGGCTCGTAACTTTTGATGGTTAAAAGTAAACTTGATTAAACTTATATATTTACAATCAGCATAACAATACAATTCTTTTAATGTATTTATTGATATTAAAATTTTGTTTTTTAAAGTTTCAGTTACTATTGAGAAAAGTCGCTCTTACTATACAGTTCGTTATCATGAACTGTTTGAAACAACAAGTTTACAGAAGCCAGGTTGCAGCGGTAGCTAGCAACCTAGTAGGACACGATTACGCCCCATGGTAAAAAAATAAAATAGCCCATAACTCGTAAAATTAGAATCAGATCAAATACAATATTAGAACCGCTTTGTAAGAAACCCTTATATAGGAAACTTTCAGCTCGTTGGCTTGAATAAAGAAGAAAATCCATTGGCTTGAAAAACACAAAATTCGCTTGAACTACGATATCATGCATCGACGGAATATTTTTTATCCATTTTTTCCTCCGCAGCTTGCTGGGCACTGGAACATCGTAGTTCCAGTGCCCAGCAGATTGGAACATCATAGTTTAATGAGTGAAGAAATCGCTCATTTCAAAGAAAATTGACGTATTTAAAATCCTTTTGTAATTGACAAAAATGATTTTTATTATAGAATCAATTTTTTGTGATATTATTCATGTACAATTTTTCATGTACGAGATTGATGAATGACGTCATAATGTTAGGTTGTAACAATATATGGCGTAAAACTAAATGCAATATTATGTGTTAGCTATAATGACATCAGTGTATTTTAACATATTTTCAGTTCAAAATCGATAAAGTTATTATGCAAACTGCAAAAATATTTATGGTGTCTGAGCAACCAGGTTTCAGCGGTAGCTGCAACCTAGTAAGAGACAATCATGTCCCATGCTAAGAATTACAATAGCCCATAACTCCTAAAAATAGAGTCTGATCGAAATACAAAGTATCCGGGTTGCAGCGGTAGCGAGCAACCTAATAAGAGACGATCACATCCAATGTTAAGAAATATAAAACCCATAACTCCTAAAAAAAAAAGTCAGATCAAAACAAAAAGTACACCATTAGAACCGCCATGTCTGAATCCCCTGTTTAGGAAACTTTCTGTCATTTGACTTTAACAGCAAGGGAAATATATTGGCTTGAAAATCAAGAAAAGTGGCAGCTACCACTGCCTTCCGCCAAAACGGCATCTTTTTTCTTTCTTCTTTCTTTTCCACAGATAGCTTGGCACTGGAAAATCGTAGAGTTGTTCAATGGCTCATTTTAAAGGAAATCTCTAGATCTAGTGCCATTTGTAATTATTTTTTTTTTAATATGTATAGTAAGAGCGACTCGTCTCAACAGTAACTTGCTACATATAGAATCACCTTGCCCAAAACCCTTGTAGCCTATAGGAAACTTACAGCTCCTTTGCTTAAATAACAAAAAAGATGTACACTATTTGAACCGTCTTATCCAATACCCTCATATAGGAAACTGACATTCCCTTGGATTTGAAAATAAAGCAAAGTGGCTGAAACCATGATATTCTGCACTAAGGGTATCTTGTTTTTCCTTTCCGTTTTTTCCCACTAAGATAGCTGGGCACTGGAAAATCATAAACAGCTGTTTATTGGCTCATCTAAAAGAAAATTGTTTCATCTAGTGCCTTCTGTAATTAAAAAAAACAAAATGTTTTTAACATGGAATCACTTTTTACCAAAAAAAAACTGCATTGTATGTACAAGCTTGAAGAATTATGATCATAATCGTAAGTTGTAACCATATATGACGTAATAAGTGAATGCAATGTTTATGCAGGTTTATCTTTCAACAAGATAATTTTATTTTATTTTAGTTCTCAGTTCAGGATCTTTAAATTTATTATGTAAACTGCAAAAATATTTAGGTTGTAACCTAGTAAGAGACGATCACGTCCAATACTAAGAAATATAATAACCCATAATTCCTTAAAATAGAGCCAGATCAAAACAAGAAGTATCCTATTAGAACCGCCTTCTGGGAAACCCCTAAACAGGAAAATTACCGTGGCTTGGCTTGAACAGCCAGGGAAATATATTGGCTTTAAAATCAAGAAAAGTAGCTGAAACCACGATATTCTGCATATACGGCATTTTTTTTCTTTACTTTCTCCTTAGATAGAATTGCACTGGAACTTCGTTGAAAGTTGCTTAATAGCTCATTTGAAAGGAAATTGATTTGGTTAAGAGCCTATTGTAATTAAAAAGAAATAATTTTAAAATAAAATCAATTTTTGACAAAAAACTGCATTTTTCCTATAACACTAATGTAGTTTATGTTATTAACATCAGGATACATGTTGCAGCGGTAGCTAGCAACCTAGTAAAGACAATCACGTCTCTTAGTAAAAAATACAATAGACAATAGCTCCAAATAAATAGAGTCAGATCAAAACAAGAAGTACGCTATTAGAACCGCTTAGTTCAAAATCCCTAGAGAGGAAACTTACCGTCTCTTGGCTTGAGCAACAAGGAAAATACATTGGCTTGAGGATCAAGAAAAGTTGCTGAAACCACGACATTTTGCATATAAAGCATTTTGTTTTCTCTCTCTTTCAGCTTAGATGGTTTGGCACTGGAACATCATAGAGAGCTGTTTAATGGCTCATTGTAAAGAAAAATTTATGCGGTTAAAAACCTTTTAGTTTTTAAAATATAAATCATGTTCCTACAAAAAACTGTATTTTGCATGTACAAGATTGATCAGCGAAGACATAATCCTAAGTTGTATCCGGGTTGTAGCGGTAGCACGCAAACTAGTATGAATTTGCGAGGAGTTTTCAATAAGCCGTCGCCTCAATAAATCGTCGATTAAACAAACCGTTGCCACAATAAACCGTCGCTTCAATAAACCGTCGCTTCCATAAATCGTCACTTCAATAAATCGTCGCTTCAAGAAATTATCGTAAAAATAAACCATCACGTCACTATATCGTCACTTCAAAAAATTGTCGCTTCAACAAATCATCGCAACAATAATCCGTCGCTTCAATATATCGTCGCTTCAAAATCGTCACTTCAAAAAATCGTCGCTATAATAAACCGTCGCTATAATAAACCGTCACTTCAATGTATCGGCACTATAAATTGCCGCTACAATAAATTACCGTTTCAATATATCGTCGTTTCAATTAACCTTCGCGAAAAAAAATCGTCGCGTCAACAAATCGTTGCTTCAATAATTCCGTCGCCTAAAAATATCGTCACATCAATAAATTGAAGTGACGTCACATCAATAAATTGATTCTTTTGCAGTCGTGCTAAAGATTCCCCCGAAAGGACTGGACGATCCCGTTTCACGAAAGGATTATCTCGATAAAGTATGTGGAAGCAAATGTGGAAATATTGTGGAACTGAAAACTCGCAAAACCGACTGTAAAGTTGTTCTGAACGATCAAGAGGCTGCCAAATCAGTTGCACAGGCTATTGCTAAGTCTGACTCAATTATTAAAGCAAAAGTGTCCAGTCCTGCGTTCTTTGGCATTATCAGGCACGTACCCACCAGCGTTAGTGAGGTGGATCTTTGTGGTCTTCTGAATAATTGTGCTGAGGCCTCTCAGATCGGTAAAACGAGATCGTTCAGACTGAAATTTATGACCAAGCAGCATCTAGCCTCCGCGATGAAATCTCCGCTTATTATAGGCTACGAACGAATTTCAGTCGAGGACTTTCATTTTCTAACGAGGCGTTGCTATAAGTGTCAGGCCTATGGGCATATTGCAAAGGACTGCTCTAATAAAGCAAGATGCTCAAACTGCGGAGGAGGCCACACTAATTCTAAAGACACCCGTGCCAGAACCAGATGAAGTGCGTCCTCTGTGGCTCCGATAAGCACCCCTGCTACAGTTTCAGTCGTCCAGAAGCCAAAAAGGCCCTATCTAAGCGATAAATAGCTCCAGCACTCTGAAAATAGTGACGTGGAGCATAAATGGCGGGTTACTATCTAAATTACCACTTTTAGAAAACCTTGCTAACAAATTTGACATTGTGTGCAAGCAGGAACATTTCCTGTCGGCTGAGGGACTCCAGCTCTTACAATTAAACGAAAACGTAAATGTGTTTTGCATTCCTTCTAGGAGGTCGGGAAGAGGTCGTCCCTCTGGTGGTGTTGCTATCATTGTCCGTGCATCGCTTCTTGCCTCGACGTTTAAAAAAGCGGACTTTTATACTGCAGTGAAAATTAAAAATGCTGTTGTGATCTCAGTCTATATGCCAACGAATTACAGGAATGTCCAATCTGACAATAAGTTTGATACTGCTTGTGGAAAAGTAGCCGCTGTTGCTACATTATGCGCGGCGAAAAAATTTTTATTATTATTGCCGGAGATATGAACTCTAACCTCTCTGATGCTAATGATCCGAGAGGTCAAATCCTGCTCGATGCCTGCCCAAGTCTGCTGGTACTGAGAAACAGAGTAGACTTCACGCATGTGCATAATTCCGGGTCCACGTCCTCGCTCGACTTTCTGCTCTGCTCTCCCAACTTGAGGACTCACGGTGACTGTGAGGCTGATATCGGCTTCTGTGTTTCTGATCACCTTCCAATGGCTAATACCTTCATTATAATGACCTCCTGAATAACACCCCAAATGATGCTCCAAAGGAGAAAAAGTGGTTCCAGAAGACTGAATGGCAAAAAGCTAATTTAGCCATGATCAGGTCTGTGTGTGACGGAATCCTTGAAACGATTAAAGTCCCTTCCCAGCTACTACTCAAAAGCTCGCTGATTGCATTCGATGAGAAACAAATACTTATAAATTTCTACTGTAGTGAAATTAACCCAGGCCTTGCGCTGTGCAGAAAAAAACGCGGCCCTCATTTGCAAAGTGAGAATTGTGTCAGAAGTTCGAGGATGGTCGGAAAACCCAGCTTTGGTTAATGCGTGTCAAAAAGCTAGAATCTGTTATAGTTTGTGGATTGATTCGGGCAATCCTAAACAAGGCATTGTAAACAGTGTTCGATTTTATACAAAGCGGCAGTTCTCCAAATGTCTCGCCTTGCATCGCTCTCGTGTGATTGATGAAAACAGTGAGTCGCTACGAGTCGATCCAAATAAAATTTGGAAATTCATCAAGAATAATCGATCTGCAAAAGCGCCCAGTAATGAATCCGCCCCTAGTGAAAAGTGAATGGAATAGTTATTTCAAGAGCGAGTTTGCTGCACCTGATCCTGAATTAGAGTACTCA
Organism: Artemia sp. Qi Xiang Cuo; assembly: GCF_049724085.1. Classification (NCBI taxonomy): domain Eukaryota; kingdom Metazoa; phylum Arthropoda; class Branchiopoda; order Anostraca; family Artemiidae; genus Artemia; species Artemia sp. Qi Xiang Cuo. The sequence continues at coordinate 65,221,592 of NC_142794.1, forward strand.
AGCCTTGACTAGCTGTTCAAGTGCAACCCTTTTAAGTTGAAACATTTGTTAGCTTAGGATTAACTTAATCTTTTTCTTTTCGGTATACATCGGTGGATTTGAACAAGTAGATCTTTTGACCTTAGAAGAGGTTTGGAAATAGCCAACATAGATAGAATTAGAATATTTTTCATTTTATCTTATTTTATAAATAAAATCAGTTGTCAATAATTCTGAGAACCAATTCTTATCCGACGCCTCAGTTTATATCACGCTACCAAATTTATTAGCCCTGTTAAGTAGGGGCAACCTTACAACTGGTCGCAGCGGTACTCGGGTTTGGGACAACTGGTGCCAGCGGTACTCAAGTTCGGTGCAACTTTCGTTTAAGTGGGGGACAATTAATTAAATTCATAAAATTTGGTAGAATTTAGTCCTCTGTTCCTCACAAGAAGGTGTGTGTTCAGTTTTCCAAACCTATCCAAGACAAAAAAGTTTGAAAAAGTGTTCATTAATGGAAATTTTAACCTAAGGGGGAAGCTCAAACAGACTTTTATCTTTTATCTTCCTAAGATTCTTTCTTTCTTCTCCTTTTCTTTCTCTTTGCTACAAGTTCTAGTGTCCGTATCATCTGTAGCTTGCTTAAATCCTTTTTCACACTCGTCATAGTTTAATCCTCTTAAAAAGTGTAATTACAATATTAGCCTTGAGGGTTAATTTAAATCGAGATATTGAGCTAATTCTTATGCAAATTATAAACTAACTCATTCTATTAGTTTGAAACAATTTAAAAGTTCAAAACGCTTCCCACATTAAGAATTTATAAGGATAGAACAATCATTAGTTCAAATGAAAACCAAATCAAAGATTTAGAGATTTCACTACAAGACGTGTAGTCTTGAATAAATGCTCTAGAGGGGCAGTATAGAGATGCCACAGTCACAAGTAGGCTTCAAAGCCTATTTGTGGAGCAAGCGCCTCCCATCCCGTTGCTAACATATCCAAATAAAATCCATTCATGGATTATCACACTTAAACAAATACAGAGGAGTTTAGGGAAAGATGATATTGCTATGATAAATCAAGCTATCTGTTATACAAGAGGAGAGATACAAAGATTCGCAACAAGTTTAGATATACCCAAAATAAGAAATTTAGACCATTTAGAAAAACTTATAAAGAAGCCTTTTTACATGAAAAACCAGTTGCACAAAAACTACAAGAGCTGCTCTCTGAAAAACTAAGGCCATCTGAGTTAGTACACCAATTTTACTCCCGAATCAGAGGAAAGGCTCTAGAGTATGCAAAAACTGCTCCTGGTATAAGGGCAGATGACATAACTATTAGTATTTTCAAAAATGGTATGCTCCCTTCAATTGGAAGGAAAGTTCATGAACAAACTAAAACAACAGACGACAAAGATGAATTATTAGCGATGGCAAAGAGATTTGAATCGATTGATTTAATGTATAGGGACTTCTCAGACATGTCTTTGGGAGCAACAGTGGTTGACTTAGGAGACAAGACCTCCCCTGGAGAACAAGGAAATAACTCCAGAGTAGAATTTCAAAACATAGGAAATTATAAAAATAACCCAAAGAAATGTTTGAACTGTGGAAAGAACAAGTCTTCCATTTATACTAGACCTTTTGGCACCTTTAAATACTTTTTCAAGTACTCACTTATGATTTGAAAAAAAAATTGTGAATAAAATTTTAAAACGCCCAAATAAGAAAATAGCATTCTGCTGTTCGTAGAGGTTAATCGATATATCTTCTTTTTATTAAAGATGTGCTCAATTTTAAACTTAAGTAATCAAGTAGTCGATTTATCTGTGCTTAGAAACACAAAAGCAGGGGCTTTATTTCGGATGCCGCGAAACAACAAACAAAAACAACCTGTAGATTAAAAATATCTGCATGAGCTCATAAGGATTCTGGCTGAGAACTGCATAAGTTCTACTACATTATGAAGACGAAACTGAATATTTAACTTTTATTTACTTTTAGAATAGGTTTAGTTCAACCATTGGCCTAGACGAAGTGAGGCAAATGCGAGTTTCCTTACAAGAAGAAAAGGAAAGATGTAACAAGACATTGGACATCACGTGTAACATTTTTACACTCTTATATATATAAAGGTTTTAGAGACCAAAATTCTCAGGGGTTCAATTTAGAAGTAGTATAAGGAGAAATTGAGTTACAATAGATCTTAATAAATTTGTGTTTCCTTTTGTTTATTCCCTTTAAAACAAAAATTATACTAAGATTTTAAGTTGGGGAGATTGTAAGGAGCCCTTATTTTGTGTAAATTTCGTAACTCAATTTTATTAAAGCTTGGAATTCTATTTAGCTTCATAGACCAGAAATATAGTGACAATTTCAAATTAGCTTGAATTTGAAATAACTTCTCTTTGCGTAACTAGCCATAAATATTTTAGTGACACTCTGTGTCCAAGAATCAAACGAACTTTGAACTTCAATAAATCGTCGCTTCAGCAAATCGTCGCTTCAATAAACAATCGCTTCAATAAACCGTTGCTTCAATATACCGTCACTTCAATAAATCTTCGCTTAAACAAATCACTACTACAATAAATCGACGGTTCAATATTTCGTTGCTTCAAGAGACCGTCGCTTCGATATATCGTCACTTCAATAAATCGTTGCTTCAAGAAATTATTGCTTCAATAAACCATCGCTTTAATATATCGTCGCTAGAAGAAACCGTCGCTTCATCGGTTTAATATATCATCGCTAAAATAAATCGTCGCTTCTATATATCGTCGCTTTACCGCTTCAATATATCGTCGCCTCACTAAATCGTCGCTTAAACAAATCATCGCTACAATAGACCATCGCTTCAATATATCGTTGCTTCAATAAACCGTCGCTTCAATATATCGTCGCTTCAATAAACCGTCGCTTCAATAAAATATTGCTTTAATATATCGTCACTACAATAAACCGTCACTTCAACATATCGTCACTTCAATAAGTTATCGCTTCAATTAACTATCACTTCAATAAACCATCGCTTAAATATACCATTGCTTTAATAATCCCTTTTCCAGGGCCATGTCCAGGATTTGATCACTTAGCTTGTTGATCCCAAAATAATTGTTCCCAATATTCATCTGCCTTTCTTTTCTTTTCCTTGGGACTGAAGTTCACATCATTATGAACGATTGGTGATACAGAAAAACAAACTATTGCTACTAGAATGCCTATGATAGACCCAGACAAAAATAAGCCGAAGAATATATTTGAATTTGGGTGGATTGCTGGAGTAACAAACCTCATCCCAGTAGCTATGGCCACCACAACAACAGAAAGCATAGTAGAATGGTAAAAGATAATTGTGGCTGGAGAGTTGTAAAATGGCTCAAAAAATAGGGCTCTATACATGGCATTGATTAAAGCTATTGGAACATAAACAGTGAAACAGATAGGGTAACACAAGTTTCTCGAACGGTCACTTGAAATCACCTTGAATTGCTCCCACAAATCAGCCCAAGTCCTCTCTAAAATTATACCGTTTATTACGTGAACAACAGTGAAATATATAAGTATTACAATTAGATTCTCTGGCTTATGTACATACAATCTATCTACAACATCATCTGGCTTTTGTTTCATGTGGAACAATCTTTCATGTGGAAGTAATGTATATATAACAAATAAAACAGAAAACATCTTAATTTTATGAACAAAAAAATGTTCTAGGAACTTCAATAAGTGAATTCTAATATCTATAATTGGATCTTTAATTCCTAGCCATGCACGCATTGCCAAGGCATAGCCATTTGCTGTTAGAGAAGTCATGAAACTTCCAAAAACTAACACAACTATAAATTTAATTAACTCCCATTTTTTCTCGTTTTTCAGAGAATTTTTAAGATCATCTACCCACTTTTCGATATCTGGCTGCATTAGTTTACCTTTCTTAATTTCTTTCTGTGCCAGTCTTGAGACATAATTCTCAGATGTCTTAGTGGTAAATAACACCGTGAGATCAATCACATCAATAACAATACCCGAAAAAATTAAGTTGTTCTGTAGTCTATTAAACTCTGTGTCATTCCTGGCGTATTCAGTTGCTTCTAGTTCTGTTGGTTTTCTATCCTCTCTACTATTGGATTTAAGTTTCATTGTTACGAGCATAAATAGTTGATCAAACTTTTGTGCTAAGACGGGGGATATTAGTCCGAAAATCAAAACAAAAATTTTAAAGCATAAATGACGCGGCATCACCGTTACTGGGGAAGACATATTTTTATATCTGCTGTGTGTTAGAAAATCGAAAAATCTCCAAAATCCCCTCAAGAAAAATGACATTTCATTTTGCAGTCGAGAGCTGCCAATAAATTCAGTTGCCCTATAGCAAGTGTAGCATAAGGTCTCCAAACAATAGAAAATTAAAAAACAAATCCCAATGTGGAAACACGATAATCCTGCAATCTCAATTTCTTTTAAAATGAATTCTCTTAAGGTGCCGTACAATTGATGTAATTGGAACACACTAAATATGATGCTAAAAATTGAGATAATTATCTTCCAATAATCACTTTTACACCGTTGAATCATTTTTTCAGTGCAACTAGGGCGTTTTTCTGATCGGACCAAGTTTTTCTGGGGATCGTTTGGTGACTGGTTCTTGTGACCAGGAAGAACCTCCACTAGAGCCTTAGAATATTCAGAACATTCCTTACTGAATATTCTGCAGAAGGATGTAACCCACAACAACGACACAAGAATTATAATAATCACAATAAAAATTGCAGTCCACATAACACTCAGCTTCTTAAGACATATAAGAATAATTGAGGCAGTACATAGGATAAAAATCAAAACTGCCATAATTATTTGGCAAAGAAATGTCCCTTCGGCTGGTGGTAAGCCAATGTTGTTATTGGGGGTAAGCCAAATAGTAATGGCTGATACAACACTTTCTATTGCAAGCAAAGCTAAATATGACAGAATGAACACCTTGCTTAGTATATGACTTAGCTCAGTTTGGCGAAGTCTGAAACTTACCAAATTATAATAGAGGTCAAACGCAAGAGGTGTTAAGTAAAAGCCGGCTAGTACGCTAGTTGCCGCCATAACATGTAAAAAAAACACCTTTATTTTGAAAAAATTAACTTTCATTTCAAAATTAATTTTCTACCCATAAAATCACGCGTCGAGAAGTTAGAAGCTAACAAAAAAACAAAACTAATTTTTACAGTTTCAGGTGTTTTTCTAGTTTGAATTAAAAATTAGAGCTATTGTACAGACATCATAAATGTTTTTGCAGTTTACATAATAACCTTCGCGATTCTGAACTGATAGCCACAGTAAAAAAAAAGAATTTATTTTCTTAGGAAATATAGCACAAGAGATACGCAATTTAGAAGTAGAGCAAAAAAAGTGTGGTTCCAGGAGACAATTATAACTTTGAAGTGAGAGATGAAATAAAACTTTTGTTGATTAAATCGAACAAAAAATAAAACTAATTTTAAAATTTTCAGGTATTTTTCTAGTTTGAATTAATAAATCAGCGGTACTACTCGGAAACCATAAATATTTTTGAAATTTACTTAATAACATTAGCGATTCTATACTGATGTAATTAATAATAATAATAATTTATTTTTGCCCTCTTTCGATAAATAACAAAAATGCATTAGAGGTCTACAATTAAAGAGAGAGAAAAACACAAATAGTTGACAATTATATTGTAGCAACATGTCTGCCGAAAAAAAAACAAACAAGAGGAAACTTAAATCAACACTAGATTATAGGACCTAACAATCTACCCAACCGTATTTACTTTTACATTTACTTTTACGCCATATATGGTTACAGTCTAAGATTATGACGTCATTCATCAATCTTGTACATGAGAATACAGTTCTTTTGTGAAAAATTTATACAGTTTAAAAATTATTTTTATAAATTACAAAAGTTTCTTATAAATACACCAATTTCCTTTAAAATGAGCCATTAAACGACTCTCTATGATGTTCCAGTGCCTGGTTTGCTGAGGAGGAAAAAAAGGGGGGGGGGGAAGATGCCCTCGATGCAGAATATCGTAGTTAAAGTAACTTTTCATATTTTTTAAGCCAATGGATTTACTTATCAAACTTACTAAATTAAAATAGAGGTCAAACGCAAGAGGTGTTAAGTAAAAGCCGGCTAGTACGCTAGTTGCCGCCATAACATGTATGTAATAATCTACTTCTATGAGTAGTTATTTATAGTGTACTTCTTGTTTTGATCTGACACAAGTTTTAGGAGTTATAGGCTATTATATTACTTAGTATTGGACGTGGTCGGCTCTTAATAGGTTTCTAGCTACCGCTGCAGCCCGGGTAGTTGGCCTGAGCTCAATTCCCGGTATGAGAAATTTTTACCTATGATGATTTCTTAAGGAAAATTCATTATCTATATAATGATTCCTTTTAATACTTCAGCTACTATGGACTAAAGTTCGTTCTTTAATATAACTTTATGGAAACCATATGTGTTTCACCTATAAAGAAACCTGATTACATACAGGAAAAAGCCTACGGCTTTTTTTTCTTTGGAGTAGCAAGAGACCATCCTAAAAGAATCAAGCAGCTAACTAAATCCTTAATTTATTCTTTAACATAAACTTCATTAATCAGATATATTAATAAATCTTACATGGTCTAGTGGTTGAGATAGCTGGCTCTCCCACAGTTGGCCCGAGTTCAAGTCCCGGTATGGGAAATTTTTAATTATGATGATTTCTTAATAAATATAATTGAATTAATTATCTATGTTGTAATTTAGTTTCAAAGAGTTGTTTTTTTTAACTCATAAATTTAAAGATGGGAGGTCTAAATGGATTTGAAGCTGGAAGGGAAAAAAATTATTGTCACTTATAGCAAATAAAAAAATTCAAGAATCCAGCAATTTATCATGATTCCAGAAATACAGTATTGAATAATAAAATACTTTGTCAAAAAGTTGTATAACACTGATTACATTACTTTTTATTTTGATTGCAAAATTCAAACTCTTTTTATAAAACCGAATCAATTGCCGAATCTACCGGCAATAGATTCTGGTCTTATCCCGGCAGCTTTATTTTGAGATGTTCGTAAAGCTCTTGATTCTTTGACCCATCAAATTCTTCTTTGGAAACTATCACATGTTAGTATAAGATCAAACGCTTTCACTTGGTTTGAATCATATCTTTCTGGTAGATTTATTCCAATTGATCCGTTTTTCCGGAATCCTATTGAAGTAGAATATGGCGTTTTTCTGGGATCTGTTCTTGGCCCCGTTATATTTCTGATCTACGTTAATGATAAGATCTTGACAGTCAAGAAAACCGGCCTCTAGTATGCTGCAAGCTGTGTCGTTCGGATGTTCCCTCGAGTTTCAATGCTACTTCTGATGAAGATTGTCCCGTTGCTTTTGCTGATAGCACCTCTCTTGGGACCCTTGGACATAAGGAATGTAATATGAGGTCTAACCTTGTGGAAATATTAGAGGGAGTAGTTTTATGGTTTGATGCGGAATACTTGGCCTTGAATATTGCCAAGCTATTTTTTCTAATTTTGTCTTGAATTGGCGTGGGTTTCCCTCAGCTTACACACCTTCAGATGTCACAAGGTTCTTCGGTTAGACCAGAGAATTGGGTGGTCAGGTTTCTTGGCAACTTGCTTGATGAGAAGGTTTCGTTTAGAAACTATATAGCCATTATTAGGGTTAAGGTCTCACAGAGTTTGAGTATCATTTGAAAACTTGGATACACCTTTCTTGGATATATTCTGAAGTTTAGTATATATTTTTTTACCTTTTCCAGTCATATGTTTCGTATTACCCAATTTTATGGATATCTATTTTTGTTCCTACACTGATGTCACGCATAATAAAGTACGGTGTCTATTTATGGACGCCTTTCTTGCGCTTCTTTTATCTTTCATCGGCTTCATGGCAATCTTCCAAATCTCTCTAAAAACTCCAGTATTTGTTTCTTCATTTTTAAAGATAGATTCAGATTGAAACACAAAGAATACTGCTAGAATCACCTTGTCCGAAACCCTTATGTAGGAAACATACAGCAGATTGGCTTGAATAAGAAAGAAAATCCATTGGTCTGAAAAATATGAAAAGTTGATTGAACTACGATATTCTGCATTGAGGGCATCTTTTGTTTTCCTTTGTTTCCTCTGCATTTTGCGGGGCACTTGAACATCATAGAGAGTTGTTTAATGGATCATTTTAATGGAAATTGATGTATTTAAAAACTTTTGTAATTCACAAAAATATTTTTAGAAATAGAATCAACTTTTTATGAGAAACTGTATTTTCATGTGCAAGATTGATGAATGACGTCATAATCTTAGGTTGTAACAATATATGGCTTAAAAGTAAATGCAATGCTATAATGTTAGCTATAATTACATCAGTATAGAATCGCTAATGTTATTATACAATCTGCAAAAATATTTAAGATGTCCGAACAACAATGTTGATTTTTTAAGTCAAACTAAAAAAATACCTGAAAACTTTAATTTTTTTTGTTCGATTTAATCGACGAAGGTTTTATTTGTTCTCTCAGTTCAAAAATATATTTGTCTCGAGGAACCACACTCTTTTTTGGCTCAACTTCTAAAGTGTGTATCTCTTGTGCTATACTTCCGTAGAAAATAAATTCATTTTTTAATTTTAGTTTTTAGTTCAGAATCACTAAGGTTATTATGTAAACTGCAAAAATATTTATGGCGTCTGAGCAATAATTCTAATCTCTTAATTCAAACTAGAAAAATACTGAACATTTTAAAGTTAGTTTTGTTTTTTGTTAGGTTCTAACTACTCGACGCGTTATTTTGTGGGTAGAAATTTAAATGATGAAAAGATATTAGACAAAAAGGCTAATATTTTGAGATAGCCATTTTGTTCATCGTAGTTTTAAGTCCCGGAAATTAGGTCTTTGAGGATGAAAACCCCCTCACAGCCCTCATGACAAGGGTTGTAAGTTATGCCCTGGGGGTATATAAAGTTTTTATAGAACGGGTTGTCGTAGAAACTTCAAAAAGGGCTCATTCAATTAGAAATTGAAATGGCTAGTGCCCTTTTTTATAGTGGAAAGTAATTGGAAGGCAACTAACACCCCTTCCACGCCCACCATTTCCCCAAACACATCCAATCAAAATTTTGGGATAGCCATTTCGTTCCACGCAGTTAAAGTTCAGGAAATTATACCTTTGAGCAGGACCCTCCCCCCAAAGTCTTCAGAGCAAGGGTTATAAATTATGCCCTGGAGGCATATAAGTTTTTATTGAAACATTTGTCGTAGAAACTTGGAAAAGAGCTCATTCGATTGGAAATTCAAAGGTCTAGTGCCCTTTTTAATAGTCCAAAGGGATTTGATTGACTAGCCCCCCTCTCTCGCCCACCTTTTACATCCAATCATCCAATCAAAATTTTCATCCAATCAATACATCCAATCAAAATTTTTAGATAGCCATTTTGTTCAGTGCTGTAGATTTCCAGATAGAAATTAAGTTTTTGACGAGGACACTCCCCCCACATCCCTCAGGGCAAGGGTTGTAAATTATGCCCTGGGGCCATATAAGGTTTTTACTGAACGCGTCGTCGTAGAAACTTAAAAAGGGTTCATTCGATTGGAAATTGAAATGGCTAGTGTCCTTTTGAATAGTCGAAAGCGATTGGAAGGCAACTAACACCCCTTCTACACCCACCATTTCCCCAAACATATTCAATAAAAATTTTTAGATAACCACGTAGTTTTGTTCCACGTAGTTTAAAGTTCAGAAAATTATACATTTGAGCAGGACACTCCCCCCACAGGCTTGAGGGCAAGGGTTATAAGTTATGCCCTGGGGGCATATAAGGTTTTTATTGAAATCTTTGTCATAAAAACTTGAAAAAGAGCTCATTTGATTGGAAATTCAAAGGGCTAGTGCCCTTTTAAGTAGTCGAAAGTGGTTGGAGGACAACTAACCCCCCTCTCATGCCCACCTTTTCCCCAAACACATCCAATCAAAATTTTTAGATAGCTAGTTTACTCAACGCAGTTGAAAGTTTTGTAAATTAGGTCTTTAAGGATGACAACCCATTCCCCCTAACCCTCAGGGCAAGGGTTTTAAGTTATGCCCTGGGAACATGTAAGGTTTTTCTTGAAAGCAATTTTGTAAAAACATCAAAAAGGACACATTCAATTGAAAACTGAAAAAGCTAGTGCCCTTTTAATAGTCGGAAGTGATTGAAGGGCAAATATCCCCCCTCTCACGCCCCCCATTTTCCCCAAACACATCCAATCAAAATTTTGAGATATCCATTTTATTCAACGTAGGCAAAAGTTCTGAAAATTTGGTCTTTTAGGATGATAAACCCATCAGAGCCCTCAGTGCAAGGATTTTAAGTTATGCCCTGTGGGCAAATAAGGCTTATATATAAAGTTGTTGTAGAAATTTCAAAAGGGGATCATTTGATTGGAAATTGAAATTGCCCTTTTTAATAGTCGAAAGTGAGTTGAAAGTAATTAACCCCCCTCTCACCCCAACCATTTCCCCAAACACATTCAATCAAAGTTTAGAGATAGCTATTTTGTTCAACGTAGTCGAAATTTCTAAAAATTATGTATTTAAGGATGACAAACCCCCCAGAGTCCCAGGGGAAAAGTTATAAGTTATGCCCTGGGGGCATATAAGGTTTTGAATGATAGAGTTGTCGTAAAAACTTCAAAATGGGCTCATTCAATTGGAAATTGAGAGGGCTAGTGCCCTTTTTAATGGTTGAAAGTGATTGAACGGTAACTAGCCCCCCTCTCACGCCCACCAGTCCCCATAACACATCCAATCAAAATTTTCAGATAGCCATTTCGTTCAACGTAGTAGAAAGTTCTGGAAATTAGGTCTGTGAAGATAAAAACCTCTCCTCCCCAGCCCTCAGGGCGAGGGTTGTAAGTTATCCCCTGGAGACATATACGGTTTTTATTGAAAGCGTTGTCGTAGAAAATTCAAAAAGGGTTCAATTTATTGGAAATTGAAAGGGCTAGTGCCTTCTTTAATAGTCGATAGTGATTGGAGAAAGACTAACGCCCCTCTCACATCCACCATTTTCCCAGACAAATCCGATCAAAATTTTGAGATAGCCATTTTGTTTAACGTAGTTGAAAGTTCTGGAAATTAGTTCTTAGAGGATGACAGTCACCCTCAAAGCCCTTAGGGTAAGAGTTGTAATTTATGCCCTAGGGGCATATAAGCCTTATATAGAAAGTTGTTGTAGAAACTTCAAAAGGGGCTCATTTGATTATAAATAGAAATTGCCCTTTTTAATAGTCGAAAGTGAGTGGAGAGTAAGTAACCCCCTCTCACGCCCACCCTTTCCCCAAACACATTTAATCAAAGTTTAGAGTTAGCCATTTTGTTCAACGTAGTTGAAATTTCTGAAAATTATGTACTTAAGGATGAAAAAACCCCAGAGTCCCCAGGGCAAAAGTTGTAAGTTATGCCCTGGAGTCACATAAGGTTTTTAATGATAGAGTTGTCGTAAAAACTTCAAAAGGGGCTCATTCAATTGGAAATTGAGGGGGATAGTGCCCTTTTTAATAGTTGAAAGTGATTGAACGGTAACTAACCCCCCTCTTACGCCCACCAGTCCCCCAAACACTTCCTATCAAAATTTTCAGATAGCCGTTTTGTTCAAATTAGTAGAAAATTCTGGAAATTAGGTCTGTCAGGATGACAACCCCCTCCCCAAGCCCTCAGCGCGACGGTTGTAAGTTATCCCCTGGGAAAATATAAGGTTTTTATTGAAAGCATTGTAGTAGAAAATTCAAAAGAGTTCATTTGATTGAAAATTGAAAGGGCTAGTGCCTTTTTTAATAATCGAAAGTGATTGGAGAAAGACTACCCCCCCCTCACGTCCACCATTTTCCCAGACACATCCAATCAAAATTTTAAGATAGCTATTTTGTTTAACGTAGTTGAAAGTTCTGGAAATTAGGTCTTAGAGGATGACAACTACCCTCATAGCCCTTAGGGTAAGAGTTTTAAATTATACCCTGGGGCATATAAGGTGTTTATAGGAAGTGTTGTCGTAGAAACTCAAAAAGGGCTCATTCGATTGAAAATCGAAAGGCCTAGTACCCTTTTTAACAGTCGAAAGTGATTGGAAGGCTTGACATTTTTGTAGTTAAGATCGATGTGGGCATAATGTATTATTTTTTGTTGTTGTTGTTGTTTAGACTAGGGCACTTTTTATCGAAGGAGTGGTCGTAGGAACTTCGAAAAGGGCTCATTTGATTGAAAACAGAAACGGCTGATGCCCTTTACAATAGTCGAAAGTGATTGGAGGGAAACTAATCCCCATCCCACGCCCACCCTCCCATTTGACTTTATTTTTAAAAACTAAATGTTGTCATAATATTAAATCAAAATGCACTGTGTTAATACTAATTCCCAATAAGGAATCTCAGCAGTATCCAAAAACGACTGAGGGTATTATGTTCAAACTTTCGGGGCTGCTTCTGCTCTTAAAATTTAACCAAATCAAAATAGCGTAAGTATATCCAAGCTATCAAAGAAAGTAAACAGAATTTTTTGCGAATGGTATCAAGTTTTCCATTTCAGGTCAACTAGAGGAGGTATGAAACTAAATTAAACACTACTATTTGTGTCCATTTTTTTAAGAGGGTGTATGTTGTTAAAAATAGCTGAAAATTTTTCTCCAGCATAAAATGAGGAAAAATAAAATCGAATAGTCTACCCAGCGTAAAACCATCACAGATCAGAATCAACAAATAAATTAAACCCAAATCAAGCAGAAATTGCAATAAATAACTGAGTCAAACTCAAAACGAGCAGAAATTAACATAAGTTGGGCTCAAAACCCCTATGCCATCCCAAGGCCAGAACATAATTTGCAATTTACTGAAAAAAAAATACAAATGAATGCGCATTGTGAGTTTAATATACATATACTGATGTTTAGTAATAAAAATGTTAATATTATTTGATTTATTAAAGTTATAAAAGTAAAAAAAATAATATTTTTTCAGTAAAGAGCAAGTTATGTTCTGGCCTTGGGAAGGCATCGGGTTTTGAGCCCTACTCAAGTTAGTTTCTGCTCGTTTTGAGTTTGACTCGGTTATTTATTGTAATTTCTTTTCGTTTTGGGTTTAATTTATTTATCGATGCCGATTTGTGGTAGTTTCACGCTTGGTAGATTATTTGATTTATTTTTTTCTCCTTTTTTGTTTAAAGGAGTTCTTTACTTTTCTTTGAAAAACTAATTTTGTGGAAAAAGTGTTTTTAATTAATTGAGATAAATGAGCACTTGCACTAGGTGTTGACCTTTCTCATCCATCCAATTACCTAGGCACCAAACAGAGTAGTAAAATAAAAAGAGATTCGAGTCGCTTTGATCGGTAAAAGTACCAAGAACAGTGAAACTTAAATGAGATTTGAATCAGTTTTATCATTAAAAGTAGCAAGAACAGTGAAAATGAAATGGGATTTGAATATAGTTGATCGGTATAGATACCAAGAACAGGGAAAATGAAAGGGATTTTGAATCAGTTTGATCGGCAAAAGTTTCAAGAACAATGAAAATTAAATGGTGTTTGAATCAGTTTGATCAGAGTAGCAAGAACAGTGAAAGTGCAATGGGATTTCAATCTGTTCGATAAGGAAAAGTGCCAAGAACAAGGAAATTGAAATGGAATTTGAATCGGGTTGAAAAAGTGTTCCACCGAAATGCAAAATATTAAAACCAGTTAAAATGTTTGGAGGCTGTTGTCCCAGTGAAGCAGCAAGTCGATTTGCATCATCTTTCACTTCTCGTATTTTTTGGTAACTTTCAGCATAGTTGTTTGTGTCACGAAATATTTTCTCCAAGAGAATCATTAGATTACGAGGGATTCCATAATTTAAAGGATATTCAAGACGTTTTTGCTCTCTTGGATTTATCACGATGGATAGTTCAGGTAGTTCCAACGAATCATTATTTGTAACCATTACAAATTTTCGTATTTTGGGTCTTCCTTTGGACACATTTTTTATACTTATGTAACTGGTTGCTTTCGAAACGGTAAAAGACTGACGTTTTTGCTAGCTCTGCTGGTCTTTTTTGTTAAGAATGACGTCATATGACACATATGCAATGCATATGACATCATGGTTGTAATGTGAATGGAGCTTTTTATGTTAGCGCATATCGTCATTGCAATACTTATGTATAAAGATATGATGTCATTCATGTGAATCTTTTTTTCCAAAATTAAGGCACTTAACAGATTTTGTCAAACTCGTGATCTATATAGATCGTTTTTAAGGCCAGAAATTACCAGGATGCCAATTTTCCCAAAAATAAAAAATATGAGGTCGTTTTCGAGAAACAATGCATAAATAAATACACACATGCACATATACTGCTTGAGTGGACATAACGAAACTTAAAAGTTTGGTTCTATAACCAAACTTTTAAGCAAAAGTTCTAATTACAGGCAGTCATAGGCTATAGTCGACACCGATCAGACCCTTAAAGAGAGGTTGGGGATCAGAGCTGTTTTAAAAGAAGTGGAGAATAGCCAAAAATAGGAAAAAATACATTTTATATAATAATTTCTGTAGTAAGAGATCGTTCAATCGCATTATAGGGGATGGAGGATTAGTAATGCTAAACTGTATTTGTTGCAATCTTTTTCTTATTCCTGTTATACAAATGTTAGGTTCAGAGTTATGGGGTAATTCTGTTCCCTATTTTCTTTCACCAACACACACTAATGCTGAAAGACAAAAGTACCATGAGAGACATTCAATCTCACAGATACATTAAAGCCTAGAAAAAGTCCTTTAAACTTTGGGATCTCCCCACGAAGATGCGCAAGGGTAATGGCTTTAAGAGAAATAAACAGAATGAACTTTAGAGCTGTAATACTTCAGTACTTTAGGATTCGTGGTGAGAAAATGAACTTCAAAAGTGAGCAACGTGGAAGTAACTTTGCTATTTACTATTTTTAAGTGAGTGACTTCTGGGGATAGATCCTCAGCAGTTTTCAATGGTTTATAATGTTTTCGGTGAGTTTCCTCGCTGCTTTCTTTTCTTTTAAATTCTGGATATGTACTGCAAAAACTGAGAAATCTGTCATTGTTCCAAGAGTTGTTTTGCTTCAAACGCTATTACTATTTACTATTTAGGGGTTGCCTCCTCCTCAAGACATCGCTCTTCACGTTAAAAAAAATTAATTTTTTGGAATTTTAAAACAATGCTTATTATTCTAATTAAACGGCCATTGTGTTTCAGGAATCGCTCTTAAAGAATTAGGATAAAAAGTCAAAACTTTACCGTAAAGAGCAAGGTCTTGTGGAAGGGGTAACTCCTTTCATATACATAATAATTTCTGTTCGTTTTAAACTTTGATGTTGCTCCTTACTTTCAATTGAAAAAACTTATTTTTTTATTTAATTTCTGATCGTTTTTAAATGATACCGGAAATACGGCTTTCTACCCATGAAAAATTCCGGTAGTTGTGTTTTACACGCCATTCACTCAAGTTTACGATGTGTAAAACTCGAGAACAAACCGGTTTCTTCGTTAGTTTCTTCGTTAATTCAGAAACAAATTTGGGCTATATATTTGCACATAAGGGGGAGGGGTAAGGTATAGCGGGTCTGCATGCAAAATGTGTTAGGTACAATTATTCTGAATAATATGAAGTAAGAATTGTTTTCTGACTTCAAAATGTCCAAATACTTTAACCCCCCTCCCCTTGATGTGCAAATATATAGCCCAAATTATATATTTCACATATATTCTGACACTTGTCTTCGTCTTGTATCTCGCTAAACTGAAAAAACTGACGAGAACAAACCGGTTTGTTCTCGAGTTTTACACAGCGTAAACTTGAGTGAGTGGCGTATAATAAACAAGTACCAAAGTTCCTTCCCCCTACGGAAAAAAACTCAAATAAAATTCTCAAATTTGGAAAGCCTTATTTTCCACGGGAGGGGGGGGGTATTTTTCTCGGGGGGTATACTCCAGGTGAGTATTTTCCGTGGGAGAAGGGTATTTTAACTTTAAAAGTGAGTAACGTGGAAATAACTTTGTTTGTTACTATTTTTAATTGAATGGCTTCTGGGGATAGATTCTTAGCAGTTCTCAATGATTTATAATGTTTTTGGTGAGTTCACTCTCAGCTTTTTGAATCTTTTATATACTGGAATCGTAGGCCTACTGGTAAGACTGGGAAGTCTAAGTTAAACATTAAATGCTTTGCTTTGATATTAAAGTTTATGTTATTATATTAAAGTTTATGTCTACAGTAAGCATAAAATTGTAATAAAGTTTTCTCTAGTACCTAAAATAATGTCGTAACTGTAAAAACTATAAGTAACAGAAACAACCTGATGAATCTTTTTAGGTTCGTCCTTCAAAACTACTAGAAAACGTTTCCAAACAATCCAAAATTATTACTTAGAAAGGGAATGTAAATATAAAAAGGGAAACACACCCAAAGGGTATGTTAAAAAAGGGAACTGCATAAATGAATGCAATCTAAAACGTTCTATTAGCACACAAATTTTAGGATTGAAATGAAATCAAGTTTAATGTTGCTTCCAAAAATAATCAGGGAGATTCACTGAAATTACTAGCTTAACGCATATAGGGCTTAATTGCAGTATAAAAATAAACCCTTGGTGTAAAAAAATATAATATTTTCAACTCAGTAGCAAAGAGGCAAATTTCAAATTATGAAAATTGCCGGGAACATTTTTGAAAGTTATGACGTTTTATTGCCGTATTGAATTTTTTCTAAGGCAGTGCGCAAGCGATTCATCTTTGTCCTCTTAAATCTTTTATTCAAACAAAACGTATTTTACGAACAAAACGGTAAAAAATCAGCCGAGTGAAGTAATCTTATAATAATAATCTTGAAAAATAGTTCGGTTAGAATAATGAAACTTTCAAAAATGAATCAAGAGCGTAATTGAAGCTCCAGGAAGATTCTATCCAGCCCCTATATCTACTCCTACCCTGTTTCAAAGGCTCAGCACATTGTATAAAAGACAAGTCTATACCTGTCTTAAATCATAGACATAGACATAGACATAGGTTTATTAAGATCGAACAGCGTAGCTATGGCTAATTTATGTCGTCTTTAGAACAATATGGAAAAAAAAATAATACAAATAACACTATAATAACACTATAAGAACACTAACACTTGAATACAAATAACACTAAGTCTTGTTGTATGCTTCTACGAAAAAGGGGACAAACGTGTTTTTGTAGCGGTTGGTCCTGCAGACCGGGGGTTGTAGCTTCGACTGGGATCTGGTTCTTTGGTTAACAGGAGCATCGGGTGGGAGGATCAGTCTGTGATGGGGCGAAGATAGCAGTGACTTGCCGAGGGACATGATCAGTGATAATCGTCTGTCGCTGAGAGATTCAAGGTTCAGTTCTTGCAAGAGTTTGTTGCAGTCGTCACTTCTGTTACCAACGATTATGTTAACAGCTCGTTTCTGCAAAGATTCAAGGTCATCGCAAAGGTAGTGGGTGCTCTGGAAAAAAGGTCCCCAAACAGCGACGGCGTATTCGAGTAGAGGTGTCACATACGTAATATAGGCATTTTTTAGGCTTTGAGTGTCGCAGCCAAACCTGCGCATCAGGACTAGGGTCTGAAGTGATGCATTGCCAGCCTTAATAACCTTCTCCACGGGTTCGGTGAATGTGCAGTCCATCGATAATGTGACTCCGAGGATTTTTGCAGATGGAACAACAGGGAAAGGGACTTGCGGGAATTCCAGATCACGTTTTAAGGAGAAAAACCTGAGGATCATTGATTTGTCTGCATTCAGTGTCAACCTGTAACGTTCACAGTCCTCAGAGAAGGATGCCAGAAGGGTCTCGCTGAACTGACGTTCGATTACACCTTGTCTCACGAGGTATTTGAGGACAAATGATAAATCGTCGACGAATTTGAGTCGCTCTTCGAAATACTTAAGGAGGAAGTTGATGAGGGAGATAAATATGAAACCAGCAAGTCTTGTACCCTGAGGGGCTCCACAGGTAAGTTTAGACCAGTATGAGATCCAGTTATCTTCAAACAATGGAAATAAACACTGCATTCTGTCCTGGAGGAAGCTCATCACTAATGCAAGAGACCGCTTCTGTGCGCCCATTGCTCGCATATTTTTTGCTGCCGTAAGATGACAAATAAGGTCAAATGCCTTCCTGAAATCGGTGAGAGCTAGGTCGATGAAGGTACTGCCCTTGTCAAGCCACTTAAAGATAATGTCAACTAGGCGCACGAGGTATATCGAGGTAATGCAACCTTTGAGGCCGCCATACTGGTAACGGTCTATGTTTTCCCGCGTTTGCTTGAGCAAACCACGCAGGATGAATGACTCGGTGACTTTTGCAAAGGTAGATGTGATTGATATCGGTCGTAACTCGTTGCAAAATTTGGGTGTTTTAGTCTTCGGTATAACACGCACAAATGCGCGTTTCCAGTACGACGGGAAAGTTGACTGGGCGAAACATTCTCTGATGATGTGTCCAAGTGGCTTGGCCAGGAAAGAAGAGAACTATCGTATTAACCTTATAAGCAGCTCTTCAGGAAAAGAGCTACTGGATGGACTTAACTTGTTCAGCTCTTTGAAAACTTGATACTCAACTATTTCGATTTCACCTTCGTCAGGGCATGTTGACAGTAGGTTCTCTATTTCAGTGTTAGTTGGGGCAGGAAAGGATGTACAAATGTCAGTAAAGTAATTGTTGACGTCATTTGCACTCACGAGGGACCCATCATCGTTCAGAATACGGATACTGGATGATACTGTTTTTCCAGCAATCTGCCTTACTAGACGGTGCCATTTACGTGTATCCTTTTTTATTTCAGGGTCCGAAAGGGATTTTCCGAAGGACTTTCTTGCCTCGCGACAAAGGCTAAGGATTTTATTTCTTAATAATCGTAACTACGTTGCGTCACCACTTGACTGCCTTACAGTGTTTTTTTCGCGAATCAGCTGTTTTATTTTTGGAGTGATCCAGGACTTGTCAGATTCGCTCACGACAAATTGCTTTTCCGGGAAAACTTCTAAGTATTTGTCATAGAGTAGGGACTGAAACATTTCTGCTTTCCTGTTGACATCGCTTTCGTTGTATACTTCGCTGAAGCAGTGAGTACCGACCCACATTCCGTACGTATTAATAGCAGACTTCGTGAAAGGTCTCCGGAGTACTTTTATTTTCTTAAGCTTCCTGATTTCATTTTTTGCCTTCATCAGCAGAGTGTGATGGTCCGATTTGCCCAATGGCCCGTTCGAAGACACGTCTTTGTAATATGGAGCAAGGTTTGTAATAATAAGGTCAAGGGTACTCCCGGTCACATGGGTGGGTATCGTGACCACTTGTGACATACCCAGCGTATTAGCAAGCCATTGTTTCTTTGTTTGGTTGAAGTCGCCAGCTATTATGAAGCCCGGGCGGCTGTACCGCTGACGTAATGTGTCTAACGTAGACTAAATGTAGGATACCAGCAGCCGTCTGTTCTTGGTGCTTTCAGGATAGTAGATACTTGCGATAATGATGCAAGAGACATCTCGTGGTAAATGTTTTGCCTTGCATAATGCCCAGATCGCTTCATGGTTAGGGTCATTGACGTTATCTAAATATTTGCAGGGGATATCATACGCGTACATACAGGGCAACACCTCCGCCAATCCTGTTTGTTCTAGTGTTCAAGAAAACCTTGTAACCAGCCATCCTTCCACTTGTTTCGTCGAGCTGCCATGTTTCGGTAATTGTGGCGATGTGGATGTTACTGTGACGTAGAATCATGAAGTAAATAAGTTTCTCCTTGATACCAGTACCCTTTGGGGGGAGAAACGATAGAGGTAGATACTTCAAAAGACCTTCTCAGACATAGGTTAGGCTTTTGATATATCTCTGGGAGTTTTTAATAGATTTAACTCAACTACAGTCCAAGGTAGCTAAAACGCCCTTATCGTTAATTTGATCCAGTTTGCTAATGCTACCTAGAGAAAGCATTTCTCCTACGGTTTAATTGGAGGATCAAGTTTTCCGATTTGTCCATAAAAAGCTACATGAAAACTGGACTCAAAGACTTTCTTTGGAATTGAGAAAGAACTAAGAAGAAATTTTATCAAAGTTTCTTCCCAAAATGTTATCAAATTTCTCCGTATCCATCTTGTCCCCCATTTACTGCTTTACCTCTGGATGTGAAAAATAAATTGTCCCCTATATCATTGAGTAAATTAATAAAACGAACAGATACTTTATTCTTTTTATTATTTGCACTAATATCACCGTTTTCCTCTCTTTTTGAGTTTTCTTTAGGATTTTTAAATTTATTGTTTTTTTACTAGCTTCATTGGTTTTTAATATTTTGCTATGTTATTACTTTCTCCCTCTTCTCTTTCTTTCTTCAACCAATTTTTATCACTTGACGCTTTGACCTAATATTCAGTGGAATATTATTTATTGGGTGTCGTTAAGTGTTAACGCACTCTTTAGACCTTTAGATGAATTGAATAAAAAAGGACAGGATAAAAACAAAAAGATTTAATTCTGGATATGAGGGGGCTACTCTATCATCAGCTCCCCCTCCCCTTTACGCTAAAGTCTTACTTTTTGTCCCATTTCTTTGAAAACGTCTGTTCGAACAAAAAGACTATTGGGGGGGGGGTGAATGAGAACTATTTCGTAAAGTACTACAAAGCTTCAGTGTTAAAAGCCAGGGTCGGGGGGGGGTGACAGCCTCCCTCGTGTAAGGAATACTTTCTGTTTTATAAATTTTAATGTTACTCTTTACTTTAATAAGAGAAAACTAGTTTTTTTTATTATTTAATTCTTTAATTTCAAAGAAATGGGACAAAAATTAATTATTTCAGTTCGCTTTTCGTAGTATACCCAGAATTACCCTAAATGCAAGAAGGGCTACAATTCCCCAAAGCTAACCCTTTAAATCAAATTTAACTTTCCAGTTTTAAGAAAAAAATCCAAATATATTGCAGACATGTGATTTCGATGAACTGGATACACACAGTGTCCCTCGATTTGCCTCTGCCCTCCTCCCCAGGTCAAAATTAGGATCCGCTTAATCCACCAATACTCTTTCTGAATATTGGTGAGTACTGGACCTCTTTAGTATTCTCAAAATATTGCAAACAATTTGAAAAATCAGGTAACTATAACGTGTTTTGATTTACTAAGGTACACGTATTGTTCCCAAGATGCACTTTTGGGAAACTCTGATGCAAGGTTTCTGCTTGTTCGTATTGTGCGATATTGAGTAAACTCCTGACAAGGGTAACCTGACAAGGCAGATCAGGGACTGATAAAAATTCCCCACTGAACAGCCATACGCAACCTCCCCAACAAACACGCTTGTCGGGATATTTATATTGGACAAGATATCAAACAGTTCGTGGTAACGAACTGTAAGTAAGGAGTGACCCAGCTCAATAGCAACCGAAACTCTAAAAAACAAAATTTTGAAAACAATAGATACATCAAAAGAACTGAATTTTTATGCCGATTTCAAATATATAAATTTCAGTAAGTTTAGTCTCACCCATCAAAAGTGGGAATGTGGAATTTTGTATTTTTTGCCAGAAGAAAGATCACGGGTGCGTGTTAATTTTTTTTTTTTTGTCTGTTTGTTTTCCCCAAGGGTGACCGTATCAACCCAGTGGTCCTAAAATATCGTGAGAGGGCTCATTATAACAGAAATTAAAAGTTCTAGTGGCCTGTTAAGTGAACAAAAAAATGGAGAGCAACCTGGCCCCCGCTCCGCCCCTTTTTCCCCAAAGTCCCCCGATCAAAATTCTGAGATAGCCATTTTTCAGCATGGTTGAAAAATAAAAAGAATTATGTCTTATAGGATAACTTAATCCCCCACCGTCCTCGGAGGAAGGACTGCAAGCTATTAACTTTGCCCAATGTTTACATATAGTACTGGTTACTGGGAAGTATACAAACGTTTTCAGTGGGGATTTTTTCTAGTAGTGGGGGGGTGGGGGGTTCCAAGGGAGGTTCTTTTCACGGAGGTAGCTTTTATGGGGGAAGGGATATTACTATAAAGGAAGCGCCGGATTTCGCATTGTTGTTTAAAAAACGATCAGAACTTAAATAAAAAAAACAAGTTTTTTCAACTGGAAGTAAGAAGCAACATCAAAACTTTAGGCGAACAGAAATCATTACGTATATGAGGGGATTCGCCTTCTAGTCAATGCCTCGCTCTTTAAACTAAAGTAGTTTTTAGTACTTTCATAAGAGCTACTTATTCTAATTAAACGGCCTTTGTGATTAAGAGGTCATTCGAACTTTCAAGCTTTTGAAATTCGAACTTTAGAGTAAAGAACGAGGTATTGACTGGGGAGCGAACCCCTAATATACGTAATAAAAATATATGAATATTGAAGTTCGTTACGTAAGTTACGTATATGTATTACTAATAGAAACGTTCGTAAATAAAATTAGAATTTGTAGTGCCCTTTTTAAGTAACCAAAAAGAATGGAGGGCAACTAGACCCCTCATCTGCCCATTTTTTATCAAAATCATCCAATTAAAATTTCGAGAAAGCCACATAGCGAAAAAAAAAATGTGAAATTAATATGCAAATTTCGTAGATAATTTCGGAGACCACACTGCCTGTCCATGACGATAAAATAAAAGTTCAAAATAGGGATAAAATCCTTTTTAATAGACAATGTATAGAAAATTCACAAAAATACCAGATATTTCGGTCACTGTATATGTGACCAAAATATCTGGTATTTCTTGTGAATTTTCTATACACTCTCTATTAAAAAGGATTTTAATAATAAGGATTATTAATAAGGATTAATTAAGGATTTTATTTTGAACTTTTATTTTATCGTTATGCAAATTTCATATTTAGTTATTCATGTACGGTGAGCCAAAATCAAAACCTGTGTTAATTAAAAAACGTTCAGAAATTAAATAAAAAAACAAGTTTTTTTTAACTGAAAGTAAGGAGCGACATTAAAACTTAAAACGAAGAGAAATTATTCCGTATATTATAAAGGGGCTGTCCCTTCCTCAACGCATCGCTTTTTACGCTAAAGTTTGACTCTTTCTCACAAATCTATTTTTTAAAACAATAAAAAACTTTAGCGTACAGAGCGAGACGTTGAGGAGGGGACAGCCCCTTTCATATATGGAATAATTTCTGTTCGTTTTAAGTTTTAATGTCGCTCCTTACTTTCAGTTAAAAAACAAACTTTTTTTTTTTAATAACACAAATAACTGGATCAAGTGGCCCAGTCTCGTAAGATTGACCTCTAAAATTTCCAGATCTAGGCAAGATTGCTATTGTGCACTTAGTATTTATTACACTCAGCTATCCTCCAACAAAACCTAGTATCTGAGTAAGTTCTGAGAAAAACGCAAAAACGTTGTTTTTTAAAGCTGTTTCTTTTGCAAGACCATTTTAATGTTTTGAAGTATCACAAAAATAGAAAATAATTCACTGATTCCAAATATATCAATAATAAATCCATCGTATTTTTTAAAACGTAAGAAAAAGCAGATACTAGGTTCTGTCGGTGTTTTCCTAGCGAGGTCAACAATAAATTCCACTTACAGAACCTAGTATCTAAACCTATTTGCGTTAAAAAAAAAAAAAAAAAAAAAAACGTTAGTAATACTCCTAGCGCCTTCCAACATATCGAATTTCCGGGAATTTAATGATATTTGAACAAATGCACATCCAGACTTCTATTTTTCTTCATATGGGCCATCTGTTCAAGTCTGGAACAGACTTGAGTCTGTTCTGTGAGAAGTGATCGGAAGGTTTTCTGGAAATTGAGGCCTATTGCTCGGCATCATTGGGCATAATTTCTGCACAATGGCGTCCTTTTTTCTTGGGGAATACATCTTGGTGTTGAATCGGGGTCAGGTATATTCTTATGGTTTAATGACTTGAAGAAAGTCAGAAATATCAACTTCATCATTTTTAAAGCTGGTGTGATAAAACAGATTTAGGGATCCTTTACGGATTTCATCTTCAACAATGTCTGTCAAGTCAGGCAACTTGACCTTCTTAGTTTTGTGCTACCTCCTTTTTTTCAGGTCCAATTTCGGAAGGAACTGTACACTATGATAGTAGTCATTTCCTTCCTTGACCCACTGACACAAGTAAAAAAATCAACAAAATCATAGTATCTTTCCCATTTTCTTAATATTTACCTCAATCTTGCCGTGAATTCTGTCAGCTGCATTATGAGTGTGCCCCTTTGTAAGAAACCTGAGAATGATGTACTTAACCCCGAAATCTTGGTTGGCTATTTGTACAAGGGATTGTACAAGGGATGTGTATATGACCCAGGTCTTATTCTGGCCTGGGTCCAGACAATTATCCATCCAGAAGATGAACACTTGACGTCTCTTTCACTTGTTGCAGCGATTACTGAATAGAGAGAGTCAACACGGCTCTCAGCTCCCCTGCCTCTTAGTGTCTAATGCAACAGCACATAGAACGAGTCTTTGGATAAACCTTTGTAAATGTCTTGTTGAAAACTACCAAACCACTTTAAAAATGGAGTCTTTATTTTCGGGCAAATCTGCAAGCAAAAGCACCTTCCGGAGGTCCATTGCGTATAATCTTTTATCAGGACTATCGTTTTCGCTTTCGTCTTCCTTATAATTGTGGGTAGCTCTTCTAGCCATATCTATTTGTAGCAGCCACTTGTCTTTCCTAGAACTGTCAAGTTCCTGATCAGGCAACTCTCTGTCATCTACCTCAATGTCACTGCCTTTTCCGAATATCGCTCACACATCGGGCAAGCATCAGACGTTGGCATTTTCAGAGAGATATTCATGGTTTTCAGAAGCCGTCTGTATGTTTCAACAAAGATATGAACATTAGGGTACTTTTGTAAGAAATCATCAAACATAAACTGGATATTCAACGAAGAAGGTAAGTACTTTACATTTGGTGCATTTTTCTTCGGTAATGTGTGATACATGGCTTGAAGCTGTTGATATGTGAAGTAATCTTTTCTTTGATTTCTACCAAGATCTTGTGCTGAGGCGCTTTTTTTCCACGGTTTTCACGGACATTCTGATCAACAATACCTCTTTTTATTTTCTCACACGATTCAGTAATAAGTCTATCAGTTTGTAAGCCAAGTGTGTTTTGAAATGTTTTCTTGCATACTGGGATTTTTTTTTGAAAATTGTGAGGTGCTTACATACTGGAAGGTGTTCCAAGGCCTTTGGAAGTAAATAAAGCCTCGATTCATGTTTTTGAATTGTTTCTGTGAAGCCATTGCAGTGCAGTTGTCTTTTCCGAAAAAGTCCTCTTTTGTATACCGATTCAGTAATTGTAATCGTAACTCAGGTTAAATTCAAAGATAACTTTCTATCACGAAAGAAAATTCAGCGGATTTTTGAAAAAGAGCATCTAAGCCCTTTTAAATGGTGTCAGATCAAAATAAACAGTATACTATTGAAATCGTCACGGACGAAAACCCTTGACTGGAAGTTTACATCCCCTCCACAAATACATTGTTTTTCTATTGGATTACTCTGTGCATAAAGTAAACTTAGTTTCTAACGTATAATTCACCTTTTGATTGGTCTGTTTTGTGCTTTCAGTACAGTACTAGTTATTTTTACATTTAAGTACACGGCATGGATGGAGGGGTGATAATTTATGCTGCTTTAAGTTTCAAATTCACTCTTTACTTTCATCATAAAAGTAGAAAGGGGGGTCCGACTCGTGACACTCACCCCTGCTGCCACCTACAGCTTTTTTTAACACCAAATTTGGGCATAGAGTCATTAGGGAGAACACTTGGTTAATGGGGTCAATGACCTAAATTTCCAAGGTCGATGTTGTTGTTGTTGTTGTTTTGGCCATGTGCATAGAGTCATTAGGGAGAACACGTGGTTAATTAAAGCGATTGGGAATTTGGAACACCTGTGCTGTCAGTCTTTAATCAAATTGTTTCCGGGCAAAGTTTAATAATGTCTGACAGGTACTGTCAATCATTAATCAAATTGTTTCCAGGCGAAGTTTAATAATGTCTGACAGGTGATGTCAAGATTGATTGATATGTCACGAAATGGGAATTAATTTGTTGTTTCTAAGGGGAATTATTGATTCACGACAGGGGAATTAATTTGAGGTTTCTAAGGGGAAGGTGGGGAAGAGATATGTTGATTGCGTAATCGAAGGGAGAGAATTCACGAGAAATTGATTACATAATCGGTAGAACCCTATCAGGAGCTCGTGACGGGATTCTATTTATGGGCATAGAATGACGTAATCGACTAGGACAAATGAATTTCTGAGAAATTGATTAAATAATGGGTAGAACCCTATCAGAAGGTCATGACGGGAATCCATTTATGGGCAAAGAATGACGTAATCAACAAGGACAAATGGATTTCTGAGCAATAGATTGCATAATCGGTAGAACCCTATCAGAAGGTCATGACGGGAATTCATTTATGGGCATAGAATGACGTAATCGACTAAGACAATTGGATTTCTGAGAAATTGATTACATAATCGGTAGAACTCTATAATGAGCTCGTGACGGGAATCCATTTATGTGCATAGAATAACGTAATCAACTAGGACAAATGGATTTCTGAGAAATTGATTACAAAATCGGTAGAACCATATCAGTAGGTCATGACGGGAATCCATTTATGGGCATAGAATGACGTAATCGACTAGGACAAATGGATTTATGAGAAATTGATTACATAATCTGTAGAATCCTATCAGAAGGTCATGACGGGAATTCATTTATGTGCATAGAATGACGTAATCGACTACAACAATTGGATTTCTGAGAAATTGATTACATAATTGGTAGAACCCTATCAGGAGGTCCTGACGGGAATCCATTTATGGGCATAGAATGACGTAATCGACTAAGACAAGCAAGTTACTTTCTTAATGTTCCTCCTAAACCCATTTTGCAACTTGAAGTACTTTTCTTTTTCACCCACAACTATACTTTACAGCTTTTTGGATACCTCAACACCAAGAAATACTTTTCAAAGACCATTTCAGAGCAAGTTACTTTCTTAATGTCCCTCCTAAACCCATCTTCCAACTTGCAGTACTTATCTTTTTCACCCACAACTATACTTTACAGCTTTTTGGATACCTCAACACCAAGAAATACATTTCAAAGACCATTTCAGAGCAAGTTACTTTCGGAATGTCCCTCCTAACCCCATGTTGCAACTTGAAGTACTTATGTTTTTCACCCACAACTATACTTTACAGCTTTTTGGATACCTCAACACCAAGAAGTACTTTTCAAAGACCTTTTCAGAGCAAGTTACTTTCTTAATGACCCTCCTAAACCCATTTTGCAACATTAAGCACTTATCTTTTTCCCTCACAACTGTACTTTACAGCTTTTTGGATACCTCAAAACCAAGAAACACTTTTCAAAGACCATTTCAGAACCAGTTACTTTCTTATTGTCCCTCCCAAACCCATTTTCCAACGTGAAGTACTTATCTTTTCACCCACAACTATACTTTACAGCTTCTTGGATACCTCAACACCAAGAAATACCTTTCAAAGACCATTTCAGAGCAAGTTACTTTCTTAATCTCACTCCTAAGCCCCTTTTCCAGCTTGAATTACTTATCTTTTTCACCAACAACTATACTTTACAGCTTTTTGGTTACTTCAACACCAAGAAATACATTTCAAATACAATTTAATAGCAATTTACTTTATTAATGTACCTCCTAAAACAATTTTGCAAATTTAAGTACTTATATTTTTAACAAACAACTATACTTTACAGCTTTTTGGATACCTCAACACCAAGAAATACCTTTCAAAAGACATTTCAGAGCAAGTTACTTTCTGAATGTCCCTCTTAAATCCATTTTCCAACTTGAAGCACTTATCTTTTTCATCCACAACTATACTTTACAGCTTTTTGGATACCTAAACACCAAGAAATACCTTTCAAAGACCATTTCAGAGCAAGTTACTTTCTTAATGTCCCTCCTAAACCCATTTTGCAACTTGAAGTACTTATCTTTTTCATCCACAACTATACTTTACAGCTTTTTGAGTGTCTCAACACCAAGAAATACTTTTCAAAGATCATTTAAGAGCAAGTTACTTTCTTAATGTTCCTCCTAAACTCATATTACAACTTAAAGTACTTATCATTTTCACCCACAACTGTACTTTACAGCTTTTTGGATACCTCAAAACCAAGAAATACTTTTCAAAGACCATTTCAGAGCAAGTTCCTTTCTTATTGTCCCTCCTAAACCCATTTTCCAACTTGAAGTACTTATCTTTTTCACTCACAACTATACTTTACAGCTTTTTGGATAACTCAACACCACGAAATACCTTTCAAAGTCCATTTCAAAGCAAGTTACTTTCTTAATGTCCCCCCGAAACCATTTGTCAATCTCTAAGTAATGTTTTATTACCCCCAAAACGCGCCTGTTCATATTTGTTGTGACCACATCCTCTAGATATTCTTTTTTTTGACAATTTCTTAGATAGCTACTTTCCTTTTGATCCATCCACATCCATTTTCCATATGGATAGTCACATCTTTTTCACACACAACTATACTTTACAGTTTTTTGGATACTCCAACACCAAGCAATACTTTTCAAAGGCATTTCAGGACAAGTTCTTTTCTTAATATGCTTCTTAAACCAATTTTACAAATTCTAAATTTTTCCATAGTAGATAGAAAAAGCTATATCATAGCTGTGAATATTTTCTCGAAAGATAAGCAGTTCTATTTAAATTTTAAATTTTCTCAATGAAGTGAAGAAAAGTTCAAGTTCTCTTCTGAATTTTCTCAATGAAAAAGAAATTAGTTTTTATTCAATTCAATTTTTCCAAATAATATAAAAATTTTCCACTTTAGTTCAGATATTTCTCAAAGGGATGAAAAATTTAAAATACTATTCCAAATTTTCTCAACGAAGTGAAGAAAAGTTCAAGTTCTCTTCTGAACTTTACCAAAGAACATACTTCAATTCTAATTTCTCCAGAGAAAACAAAAATCTTCCATTTCAGTTCTTTATTTCACAAAGACATAAAGAAATTTAATGTTCAATTCTAATTTTTCGGTGGAAGATAGAAAAAATAATCCCCAACCCGAAGGAACCCCCCGGTCCTCAAAGGCCCCAGACCCCCCGGTCCCCACAATGCCCACCAAAGGACACCGAACCCAAAGGCCCCCCGACACGCCCAAAAGACCAACAAACAAAAACTTCTCTTAGAAATAATATTTTTCATCACTGATAACACTTTTCTGTTCAAACTAGCAAGTTTTCTACCAAAGATACCAAATATTTTCATAGAAGTAACATTTTATTATTGTGATAACAACTTTTCTGTCAGAACTAGTAAGTTTTGCTTAACACTAACAAACCCACTCATCAAAGTAATGATATTTTACTTTAATACTAACATAATTTTACTGAACACACACAAATTTTTCTTAGAAATAATATTTTTCGTCAGTGATAACACTTTTTCTGTTCGAACTAGCATGTTTTCTACCAAAGATACCAAATTTTTTTTTAGAAGTAACATTTTTGATTGTGATAACAACTTTTCTGTCAGAAGTAGCAAGTTTTTCTTAACACTAACAAACCTTCTCATCAAAGCAATGATATTTTACCTTAATACTAACATACAAATATACAAAAAATTAACAAGTAAATATACAAAAAATTATAAAGAAATACTGAATGATATTTTAATATAATTTCTTGCAGGTTGAGTTTCTAGGGGTTTCAAACAAGCTTGAGGATCTTTGAATTGGTAATTGGTTCCAGATACCAATAAAAGATACATCTGGAAATGTCTTCATTTGTTCCAGAATGGTCTCTTTCAGTGACCTCTGGGATTTGATTATTGAAACATTGAAACACTTTTTGTATGTAATTTTTATTAGCTTGACTAGTATGCATGTATTTCACAGGTTTGACCTGACATAGGGTTACCATATAGATCTTATGGTAGAGGCGCCACCGTGCTGGGTAAAGAATGTAAAGCCTCGAAACCGGTTAAGGCCGGTGGTATTCTTCTGATGAGCCCTAAATGGAAGGTTTTACTTGGAAATATTTTGCTAGATTTAAGGTGCTTTTGCTGGTAATTTTACAACGACTTACATTTATTGATGACAACTTTGCATGGATTTGGACTTTTCTATTTGGTTGATGGTTTGGGTATACTGTTTGGTCCTAGGTAGTTGGATGGATGTGTAAGGTGAGAGCCTCGTTCAAGTGCACATTTGTCTCAATTGCTGGATTAGGACGACAGTTTTTTTTTTTTTTTTTTTTTTTTTTTTTTGCCAAGTAATTACCTCTTAAACATAATACTTTTACTGAACAAACAAAAATTTCTCTTAGAAATAATAATTTTCATCACTGATAACACTTTTCTGTTCGAAATAGCACGTTTTCTACCAAAGATACCAAATTTTTTCGTAGAAGTAACATTTTTTGATTGTGATAACAACTTTTCTGTCAGAAGTAGCAAGTTTTGCTTAACACTAACAAACATTCTCATCAAAGTAACGATATTTTACCTTAATACTAACATACTTTTACTGAACACACACAAATTTCTCGTAGAAATAATACTTTTCGTCAGTGATAACACTTTTTCTGTTCGAACTAACATGTTTTCTACCAAAGATACCAAATTTTTTCGTAGATTTACCATTTTTTTATTATGATAACAACTTTTCTGTCAGAAGTAGCAAGTTTTGCTTAGCACTAACAAACATTCTCATCAAAGTAATGATATTTTACCCTTAATACTAACATACTTTTACTGAACACACACAAATTTCTCTTAGAAATAATATTTTTTCGTCAGTGATAACACTTTTTCTGTTCGAACTAGCAAGTTTTCTAGCAAAGATACCAAATTTTTTAATACTTTTAACATTTTTGATTGTGATAACAACTTTTCTGTCAGAAGTAGCAAGTTTTGCTTAACACTAACAAACCTTCTCATCAAAGTAAAGATATTTTACCTTAATACTAACATACTTTTACTGAACACACACAAATTTCTCTTAGAAATAATATTTTTCATCAATGATAACACTTTTCTGTTCGAACTAGCAAATTTTCTATCAAAGATATCAAATTTTTTCTTAGAAGTAAAATTTTTTGATTGTGATAACAACTCTTCTGTCAGAAGTAACAATTTTTGCTTAACACTAACAAACATTCTCATCAATGTAATGATATTTTACCTTAATACTAACATACTTTTACTAAACACACACAAATTTCTCTTAGAAATAATATTTTTCGTCAGTGATAACACTTTTTCTGTTCGAACTAGCAAATTTTCTACCAAAGATACCAATTTTTTTCGGAGAAGTAACATTTTTTGATTGTGATAACAACTTTTCTGTCAGAAGTAGCAAGTTTTGCTTAACACTAACAAACCTTCTCATCAAAGTAACGACATTTTACCTTAATACTAACATACTTTTACTGAACACGCACACAAAGTTCTATTAGAAATAATATTTTTCACTTCTATGTCTGAATCTATTTGCTTACATGTCTGGGTTGGTGTTTGGTTAGGTTTGGTTAGGTTAGCTAAGTTAGGCTAGGTTAGCTAAGTTAGGTTAGGCTAGCTAGTAAACATTTCTCCACGTTTAAGTTAGGTTAGGTTAGGTTAACTTATCATGAGCGCTCATGATAAGCTAACCTAGCCTAACTAAAGCATGATAAAAAGTCGACATTGGTGGATTTTCCGGCGAGCATGGTTAGGTTAGGTTAGATCAAGTTAGGTTAGGTTAAGTTAGGATAGGTTAGGTTAGCCTACGTACGCGCGCGTACGTAGGCTAACCTAACCTAACCTAACTTAGCCTAACCTAACTTGATCTAACCTAACCTAACCATACTCGCCGGAAAATCCACCCATGTCGACTTTGTACCATGCTTTAGTTAGGCTAGGTTAGCTTATCATGAGCGCTCATGATAAGTTAACCTAACCTAACCTAACTTAAACATGGTGAAATGTGTACTAGCTAACCTAACCTAACTTAGCTAACCTAAAATAACTTAGCTAATCTAACCTAACATAACCAAACACCAACCCAGACATGTAAGCAAATAGATTCAGACATAGAAGTGAAAAATATAATTTCTATGAGAACTTTGTGTGCGTGTTCAGTAAAAGTATGTTATTATTAAGGTAAAATGTTGTTACTTTGATGAGAACGCTTGTTAGTGTTAAGCAAAATTTGCTACTTCTGACAGAAAAATTGTTATCACAATCAAAAAATGTTACTTCTAAGAAAAAATTTGGTATCTTTGGTAGAAAATTTGATAGCTAGAACAGAAAAAGTGTTATCACAGACGAAAAATATTATTTCTAAGAGAAATTTGTGTGTGTTCAGTAAAAGTATGTTAGTATTAAGGTAAAATATCATTACTTTGATGAGAATGTTTGTTAGTGTTAAGAAAGACTTGCTACTTCTGACAGAAAAGTTGCTATTACAATCAAAAATGTTACTTCTAAGAACAAATTTGGTATCTTTGGTAGAAAACTTGCTAGTTCGAATAGAAAAAGTGTTATCACTGACGAAAAATATTATTTCTAAGAGAAATTTTTGTTTATTCAGTAAAAGTATGTTAGTATTAGGGTAAAATATCATTACTTCGATGAGAAGGATTGTTAGTGTTAAGCAAAACTTGCTAATTCTGACAGAAAAGTTGTTATCACAATCAAAAAATGTTACTTCTAAGAAAAAATTTGGTATCTTTGGTAGAAAACTTCATAGTTCGAACAGAAAAAGTGTTATCATTGACGAAAAATATTATTTCTAAGGAAAATTTGTGTGTGTTCAGTAAAAGTATGTTAGTATTAAAGTAAAATATCGTTACTTTGATGAGAATGTTTGTTAGTGTTAAGCAAAACTTGCTACTTCTGACAGAAAAGTTGTTATCACAATCAAAAAAATGTTACTTCCATGACAAAATTTGGTATCTTTTCTAGAAAACTTGCTAGTTCGAACAGAAAAAGTGTTATCAGTGACGAAAAATATTATTTCTAAGAGAAATTTTTGTTTGTTCAGTAAAATTATGTTAGTATTAGGGTAAAATGTGGTTACTTTGATGAGAAGGTTTGTTACTGTTAAGCAAAACTTGCTACTTCTGACAGAAAAATTGTTATCAAAATAAAAAAATATTACTTCTAGGAAAAAATTTGGTTTCTTTGCTAGAAAACATGCTAGTTTCAACAGAAAAATTGTTATTACTGACGAAAAAATTAATTTCTAAGAGAAATTTGTGTGTTTTCAGTAAACGTATGTTAGTATTAAAGTAAAATATCGTTACTTTGATGAGAATATTTGGTGGTGTTAAGCAAAACTTGCTACTTATGACAGAAAAGTTGTTATCACAATCAAAAAATGGTACGTCTAAGAAAAAATTTGGTATCTTTGGTAGAAAACTTGCTAGTTCGAATAGAAAAAGTGTTATCACTGACGAAAAATATTATTTCTAAGAGAAATTTTTGTTTATTCAGTAAAAGTATGTTAGTATTAGGGTAAAATATCATTACTTCGATGAGAAGGATTGTTAGTGTTAAGCAAAACTTGCTAATTCTGACAGAAAAGTTGTTATCACAATCAAAAAATGTTACTTCTACGAACAAATTTGGTATATTTGGTAGAAAACTTGATAGTTCGAACGGAAAAAGTGTTATCATTGACGAAAAATATTATTTCTAAGAAAAATTTGTGTGTGTTCAGTAAAAGTATGTTAGTATTAAAGTAAAATATCGTTACTTTGATGAGAATGTTTGTTAGTGTTAAGCAAAACTTGCTACTTCTGACAGAAAAGTTGTTATCACAATCAAAAAAATGTTACTTCCATGACAAAATTTGGTATCTTTTCTAGAAAACTTGCTAGTTCGAACAGAAAAAGTGTTATCAGTGACGAAAAATATTATTTCTAAGAGAAATTTTTGTTTGTTCAGTAAAAGTATGTTAGTATTAGGGTAAAATGTTGTTACTTTGATGAGAAGGTTTGCTAGTGTTAAGCAAAACTTGCTACTTCTGACAGAAAAGTTGTTATCACAATAAAAAAATATTACTTCTAAGAAAAAATTTGGTATCTTTGATGGAAAACTTGCTAGTTCGAACAGAAAAAGTGTTATCACTGACGAAAAATATTATTTCTAAGAGAAATTTGTGTGTGTTCAGTAAAAGTATGTTAGTATTAAGGTAAAATATCATTACTTTGATGAGAATGTTTGTTCGTGTTGAGCAAAACTTGCTACTTCTGACAGAAAAGTTGTTATCACAGTCAAAAAATGGTCTGTGTAAGAAAAAATTTGGTATCTTTGGTAGAAAACTTGCTAGTTCGAAAAGAAAAAGTGTTATCACTGACGAAAAATATTGTTTCTAAGAGAAATTTCTGTGTGTTCAGTAAAAGAATGTTAGTATTAAGGTAAAATATCATTACTTTTATGAGAATGTTTGTTAGTGTTAAGCAAAAATTGCTACTTCTGACAGAAAAGTTGTTATCACAATCAAAAAATGTTACTTCTATGAAAATATTTGGTATCTTTGGTAGAAAACTTGCTAGTTCGAACAGAAAAGTGTTATCAGTGATGAAAAATATTATTTCTAAGAGAAATTTTTGTTTGTTCAGTAAAAGTATGTTAGTATTAAGGTAAAATATCATTACTTTGATGAGAAGGTTTGTTTGTGTTAAGCAAAACTTGCTACTTCTGACAAAAAAGTTGTTATCACAATCAAAAAATGTTACTTCTAAGAAAAAATTTTGTATCTTTGGTAGAAAACTTGCTAGTTCGAACAGAAAAAGTGTTATCAGTGATGAACAATATGATTTCTAAGATAAATTTTTGTTTGTTCAGTATAATTATGTTAGTACTAAGGTAAAATATCATTACTTTGATGAGAATGTTTGTTAGTGTTAAGCAAAACTTGCTACTTCTGACAGAAAAATTGTTATCACAATCAAAAAATGTTACTTCTAAGAAAAAATTTGATATCTTTGCTAGAAAACATGTTAGTTCGAACAGAAAAAGTGTTATCATTGATGAAAAATATTATTTCTAAGAGAAATTTTTGTTTGTTCAGTAAAAGTATGTTAGTATTAAGGTAAAATGTTGTTACTTTGATGAGAAGGTTTGTTAGTGTTAAGAAAAACTTGATACTTCTGACAGAAAAGTTGTTATCACAATCATAAAATGTTACTTGTAAGAAAAAATTTGGTATCTTTGCTAGAAAACTTGCTAGTTCGAACAGAAAAAGTGTTATCACTGACGAAAAAATATTATTTCTAAGAGGAATTTGTGTGTGTTCAGTAAAAGTATGTTAGTCTTAAGGGTAAAATGTCATTACTTTGATGAGAATGTTTCTTAGTGTTAAGCAAAACTTGCTACTTCTGACAGAAAAGTTGTTATCATAATAAAAAAATGGTACGTCTACGAAAAAATTTGGTATCTTTGGTAGAAAACATGTTAGTTCGAACAGAAAAAGTGTTATCACTGACGAAAAATATTATTTCTAAGAGAAATTTCTGTCTGTTCATTATAATTATTTTATTAGTTATTTAATAGATAATTAATTTTATGATACTGTAAGTTAGTGTTCAGAAAAACATGATAATTATTAAATTCCATTAGTCATCAAACTAAAAAAATGATAAAAATCATAACACATTTTTTATATATTTTATAAATATAGATCTTTCGACCAGAAAAAGTGTTATCACTGACGAAAAATATTATTTATAAGAAAAATTTGTGTGTGTTCAGTAAAAGTATGTTAGTATTAAGGTAAAAAATCTTTACTTTGATGAGAAGGTTTGTTAGTGTTAAGCAAAACTTGCTACTTCTGACAGAAAAGTTGTTATCACAATCAAAAATGTTAAAAGTATTAAAAAATTTGGTATCTTTGCTAGAAAACTTGCTAGTTCGAACAGAAAAAGTGTTATCACTGACGAAAAAATATTATTTCTAAGAGAAATTTGTGTGTGTTCAGTAAAAGTATGTTAGTATTAAGGGTAAAATATCATTACATTGATGAGAATGTTTGTTAGTGTTAAGCAAAACTTGCTACTTCTGACAGAAAAGTTGTTATCATAATAAAAAAATGGTACGTCTACGAAAAAATTTGGTATCTTTGGTAGAAAACATGTTAGATCGAACAGAAAAAGTGTTATCAGTGACGAAAAATTTTATTTCTAATAGAAATTTTTGTTTGTTCAGTAAAAGTATGTTAGTGTTAGGGTAAAATGTTGTTACTTTGATGAGAAGGTTTGTTAGTGTTAAGCAAAACTTGCTACTTCTGACAGAAAAGTTGTTATCACAATAAAAAAATATTACTTCTAAGAAAAAATTTGGTATTTTTGCTAGAAAACTTGCTAGTTCGAACAGAAAAAGTGTTATCACTGACGAAAAATATTATTTCTAAGAGAAATTTGTGTGTGTTCAGTAAAAGTATGTTAGTATTAAGGTAAAATATCGTTACTTTGATTATAATATTTTTTAGTGTTAAGCAAAACTTGCTACTTCTGACAGAAAAGTTGTTATCACAATCAAAAAATATTACGTCTACGAAAAAATTTGGTATCTTTGTTAGAAAACTTGCTAGTTCGAACAGAAAATGTGTTATCACTGACGAAAAATATTATTTCTACGAGAAATTTATGTGTGTTCAGTAAAAGTATGTTAGTATTAAGGTAAAATATCATCACTTTGATGAGAATGTTTGTTAGTGTTAAGCAAAACTTACTACTTCTGACAGATAAGTTTTTATCGAAATAAAAAAATGGTACTTCTATGAAAAAATTTTGTATCTTTTTTAGAAATATTGATAGTTCGAACAGAAAAGTGTTATCAGTGATGAAAAATATTATTTCTGGGAGAAATTTTTGTTTGTTCAGTAAAAGTATGGTAGTATTAAGGTGAAATATCATTACTTTGATGAAAATTTTTGTTAGTGTTAAGCAAAAATTGCTACTTCTGACAGAAAAGTTGTTATCACAATCAAAAAATTTTACTTCTAAGAAAAAATTTGGTATCTTTGGTAGAAAACTTGCTAGTTCGAACAGAAAAAGTGTTATCAGTGATGAAAAATATTATTTCTAAGAAAAATTTTTGTTTGTTCAGTAAAAGTATGTTAGTGTTAAGGTAAAATATCATTACTTTGATGAGAATGTTTGTTTGTGTTAAGCAAAACTTGCTACTTCTGACAGAAAAGTTGTTATCACAATCAAAAAATGTTACTTCTAAGAAAAAATTTGATATCTTTGCTAGAAAACATGCTAGTTCGAACAGAAAAAGTGTTATCATTGATGAAAAATATTATTTCTAAGAGAAATTTTTGTTTGTTCAGTAAAAGTATGTTAGTATTAGGGTAAAATGTTGTTACTTTGATGAGATGGTTTGTTAGTGTTAAGCAAAACTTGCTACTTCTGACAGAAAAGTTGTTATCACAATCAAAAAATGTTACTTGTAAGAAAAAATTTGGTATCTTTGCTAGAAAACTTGCTAGTTCGAACAGAAAAAGTGTTATCACTGACGAAAAAATATTTTTTCTAAGAGAAATTTGTGTGTGTTCAGTAAAAGTATGTTAGTATTAAGGGTAAAATATCATTACTTTGATGAGAATGTTTCTTAGTGTTAAGCAAAACTTGCTACTTCTGACAGAAAAGTTGTTATCATAATAAAAAAATGGTACGTCTACGAAAAAATTTGGTATCTTTGGTAGAAAACATGTTAGTTCGAACAGAAAAAGTGTTATCACTGACGAAAAATATTATTTCTAAGAGAAATTTCTGTCTGTTCTTTAATATTATGTTAGCATTAATTTAAAATATCATTATTTTGATGAGAATATTTGTTATTGTTAAGCAAAAATTGCTACATCTGACAGAAAAGTAGTTATCACAATCAAAAAGTGTTACTTTTACGTTAACTTTTGTTATCTTTGGTAGAAAACTTGCTAGTTCGAACAGAAAAGTGTTATCATTGATGAAAAATATTATTTCTAAGAAAAATTTGCGTGTGTTCAGTAAAAGTATGTTAGTATTAAGGTAAAAAATCTTTACTTTGATGAGAAGGTTTGTTAGTGTTAAGCAAAACTTGCTACTTCTGACAGAAAAGTTGTTATCACAATAAAAAATGTTAAAAGTATTAAAAAATTTGGTATCTTTGCTAGAAAACTTGCTAGTTCGAACAGAAAAAGTGTTATCACTGACGAAAAAATATTATTTCTAAGAGAAATTTGTGTGTGTTCAGTAAAAGTATGTTAGTATTAAGGGTAAAATATCATTACATTGATGAGAATGTTTGTTAGTGTTAAGCAAAACTTGCTACTTCTGACAGAAAAGTTGTTATCATAATAAAAAAATGGTACGTCTACGAAAAAATTTGGTATCTTTGGTAGAAAACATGTTAGTTCGAACAGAAAAAGTGTTATCAGTGACGAAAATTATTATTTCTCATATATACTTGTGTTTTTTCAGTAATATGATGTTTGTGTTAAGTTCATATTTTGTTACTTTGTTTTGAAGGTTTGTTTTTGTTAAGCAAAACTTGCTACTTCTTACAGAAAAGTTTTTATCACAATAAAAAAATATTACTTCTAAGAAAAAATTTGGTATTTTTGCTAGAAAACTTGCGAGTTCCAACAGAAAAAGTGTTATCACTGACGAAAAATATTATTTCTAAGAGAAATTTGTGTGTGTTCAGTAAAAGTATGCTAGTATTAAAGTAAAATATTGTTACTTTGATGAGAATGTTTGTTAGTGTTAAACACAACTTGCTACTTCTGATAGAAAAGTTGTTATCACAATCAAAAAATTGTACGTCTACGAAAAAATTTGGTATGTTTGGCAGAAAACTTGCTAGTTCGAACAGAAAAAGTGTTATCAGTGACGACAAATATTATTTCTAAGAAAAATTTGTGTGTGTTCAGTAAAAGTATGTTAGTATTAAGGTAAAATATTATTACATTGATGAGAATGTTTGTTAGTGTTAAGCAAAACTCGCTACTTCTGACAGAAAAGTTGCTATCACAATAAAAAAATGTTACTTCAATGAAAATATTTGGTATCTTTGGTAGAAAACTTGCTAGTTCGAACAGAAAAGTGTTATCAGTGATGAAAAATATTATTTATGGGAGAAGTTTTTGTTTGTTTAGAAAAACTATGTTATTATAAAGGTAATATATCATAACTTTGATGAAAATGTTTGTTTGTGTTAAGCAAAACTTGCTACTTTTGACAGAAAAGTTTTTATCACGATCAAAAAATGTTACTTCTAAGAAAAAATTTTATATCTTTGGTAGAAAACTTGCTAGTTCGAACAGAAAAAGTGTTATCAGTGATGAAAAATATTATTTCTAAGAAAAATTTTTGTTTGTTCAGTAAAAGTATGTTAGTATTAAGGTAAAATATCATTACTTTGATGATAATGTTTGTTTGTGTTAAGCAAAACTTGCTACTTCTGACAGAAAAGTTGTTATCACAATCAAAAAATGTTACTTCTAAGAAAAAATTTGATATCTTTGCTAGAAAACATGCTAGTTCGAACAGAAAAAGTGTTATCATTGATGAAAAATATTATTTCTAAGAGAAATTTTTGTTTGTTCAGTAAAAGTATGTTAGTATTAGGGTAAAATGTTGTTACTTTGATGAGAAGGTTTGTTATTGTTAAGCAAAACTTGCTACTTCTGACAGAAAAGTTGTTATCACAATCAAAAAATGTTACTTGTAAGAAAAAATTTGGTATCTTTGCTAGAAAACTTGCTAGTTCGAACAGAAAAGTGTTATCATTTTGATGAAAAATATTATTTCTAAGAAAAATTTGCGTGTGTTCAGTAAAAGTATGTTAGTATTAAGGTAAAATATCATTACTTTGATGAGAAGGTTTGTTAGTGTTAAGCAAAACTTGCTACTTCTGACAGAAAAGTTGTTATCACAATCAAAAATGTTAAAAGTATTAAAAAATTTGGTATCTTTGCTAGAAAACTTGCTAGTTCGAACAGAAAAAGTGTTATCACTGACGAAAAAATATTATTTCTAAGAGAAATTTGTGTGTGTTCAGTAAAAGTATGTTAGTATTAAGGGGAAAATATCATTACTTTGATGAGAATGTTTGTTAGTGTTAAGCAAAACTTGCTACTTCTGACAGAAAAGTTGTTATCATAATAAAAAAATGGTACGTCTACGAAAAAATTTGGTATCTTTGGTAGAAAACATGTTAGTTCGAACAGAAAAAGTGTTATCACTGATGAAAAATATTATTTCTACGAGAAATTTCTGTGTGTTCAGTAAAAATATGTTAGTATTAAGGTAAAATATCATTACTTTGATGAGAATGTTTGTTAGTGTTAAGCAAAACTTACTACTTCTGACAGAAAAGTTATTATCATAATAAAAAAATGGTAAGTCTACGAAAAACTTTGGTATCTTTGGTAGAAAACATGTTAGTTCGAACAGAAAAAGTGTTATCACTGACGAAAAATATTATTTCCACATGAAATTTCTGTGTGTTCAGTAAAAGTATGTTAGTATTAAGGTAAAATATCATTACTTTGATGAGAATGTTTGTTAGTGTTAAGCAAAACTTGCTACTTCTGACAGAGAAGTTGTTGTCACAATCAAAAAATGTTACTTCTATGAAAATATTTGGTATCTTTGGTAGAAAACTTGCTAGTTCGAACAGAAAAGTGTTATCAGTGATGAAAAATATTATTTCTAAGATAAATTTTTGTTTTTTCAGTAAAATTTAGTGATTATTGATGTAAAATGACGGAACTTGTTATAGAAGGTTTTTTTGCGTTAAGCAAAACTTGCTAGTTCTTATTTAAAAGTTGTTATGAAAATCAAAAATTTTACATCTAAGAAAAATTATTTGCCTTTTGTAGAAAATAGGCTCGTTCAAACAACCAAATTGTTATCACTAATGAAAAATATTATTTCTAAGAGAAATTTGCGTGTGTTTAGTAAAAGTATGTTAGTATTAAAGTAAAATATCATTACTTTGATGAGTGGGTTTGTTAGTGTTAAGCAAAACTTGCTATTTCTGACAGAAAAGTTGTTATCACAATAAAAAAATGTTACTTCTATGAAAATATTTGGTATCTTTGGTAGAAAACTTGCTAGTTCGAACAGAAAAGTGTTATCAGTGATGAAAAATATTATTTCTAAGAGAAATTTTTGTTTGTTGGTCTTTTGGGTGTGTCGGGGGCCTTTGGGGGCCTTTGGGTTCGGTGTCCTTTGGTGGGCATTGTGGGGACCGGGGGGCCTGGGGCCTTTGAGGACCGGGGGGTTCCTTTGGGTTGGGGATTACTTTTTCTATCTTCCCCCGAAAAATTAGAATTGAACATTAAATTTCTTTGTCTTTGTTAAATAAAAAACTGAAGTGGAAGATTTTTGTTTTCTCTGGAGAAATTAGAATTGAAGTGTGTTCTTTGGTAAAGTTCAGAAGAGAACTTGAACTTTTCTTCACTTCTTTGAGAGAATTTGGAACAGTATTTTAAATTTTTCATCCCTTTGAGAAAAATCTGAACTAAAGTGGAAAATTTTTATATTATTTGGAAAAATAGAATTGAATAAAAAATAATTTCTTTTTCATTGAGAAAATTCAGAAGAGAACTTGAAATTTTCTTCACTTCATTGAGAAAATTTAAAATTGAAATAGAACTGCTTATCTTTCGAGAAAATATTCACAGCTATGATATAGCTTTTTCTATCTACTATGGAAAAATTTAGAATTTGTAAAATTGGTTTAAGAAGCATATTAAGAAAAGAACTTGTTCTGAAATGCCTTTGAAAAGTATTGCTTGGTGTTGGAGCAACCAAATAGCTTTATTTTATTGTTCTGGGTTATAAAGATATGTCCTTATAGCTGGAAAAATGGGTTTAGACGATATAAAGATCATTTAACTTGCTCTCATATGGGCTTTGAAAAGATCTTCGATTTGTTTAGGTCACCAAAAATAAACAATTAATAGTTGTGGCTGAAAAAGATAAGTACTTCAAGATGGAAAATGGGTTTAGGAGGGGCATTAAGAAAGTAACTTGCTCTGAAATGGTCTTTGAAAGGTATTTCTTGGTGTTGAGGTATCCAAAAAGCTGTAAATTATAATTGTGGGTGAAAAAGATAAGTACTTCAAGTTTGAAAATGGGTTTAGGAGTTACCTTAAGAAAGTAACTTGATCTGAAATGGTCTTTGAAAAGTATTTCTTGTTGTTGAGGTATCAAAAAAGCTGTAAAGTATAGTTGTGGGTGAAAAAGATAAGTACTTCAAGTTGGAAAATGGGTTTAGGAGGAACATTAAGAATGTAACTTGCTCTTAAATGATCTTTGAAAAGTATTTCTTGGTGTTGGGACACTCAAAAAGCTGTAAAGTATAGTTGTGGGTGAAAAAGATAAGTACAGTTGCAAAATGGGTTTAGGAGGGACATTAAGAAAGTAACTTGCTCTGAAATGGTGTTTGAAAGGTATTTCTTGGTTTTGAGGTATCCAAAAAGCTGTAAAGTATAGTTGTGGATGAAAAAGATAAGTACTTCAAGTTGGAAAATGGGTTTAGGAGGGACATTAAGAAAGTAACTTGCTCTGAAATGCCATTTGAAAGGTATTTCTTGGTGTTGAGGTATCCAAAAAGCTGTAAATTATAGTTGTGGGTGAAAAAGATAAGTACTTCAAGTTGCAAAATAAGTTTAGGAGGGATATTAAGAAAGTAACTTGCTCTGAAATGCCTTTTGAAAAGTATTTCTTGGTGTTGAGGTAACCAAAAAGCTGTAAAGTATAGTTGTGAATGAAAAAGATAAGTACTTCAAGTTGGAAAATGGGTTTAGGAGTAACATTAAGAAAGTAACTTGCTCTGAAATGGTCTTTGAAAGGTATTTCTTGGTGTTGAGGTAGCCAAGAAGCTGTAAAGTATAGTTGTGGGTGAAAAGATAAGTACTTCAAGTTGGGAAATGGGTTTAGGAGGGACATTAAGAAAGTAACTTGCTCCGAAATGGTCTTTGAAAAGTATTTCTTGGTGTTGAGGTATTCAAAAGCTGTAAAGTACAGTTGTGGGTGAAAAAGATAAGTACTTCAAGTTGCAAAATGGGTTTAGGATGAACATTAAGAAAGTAACTTGCTCTGAAATCGTCTTTGAAAAGTATTTCTT
Organism: Artemia sp. Qi Xiang Cuo; assembly: GCF_049724085.1. Classification (NCBI taxonomy): domain Eukaryota; kingdom Metazoa; phylum Arthropoda; class Branchiopoda; order Anostraca; family Artemiidae; genus Artemia; species Artemia sp. Qi Xiang Cuo. The sequence goes on from NC_142794.1 coordinate 65,264,775, forward strand.
GGTGATGAGGTATCCAAAAAGCTGTAAAGTATAGTTATGGGTGAAAAAGATAAGTACTTCAAGTTGCAAAATGGGTTTAGGAGGGACATTAAGAAAGTAACTTGCTCTGAAATGGTCTTTGAAAGGTATTTCTTGGTGTTTAGGTAACCAAAATGCTGTAATGTGTAGTTGTGTGTTAAACAGATACGTACTGCAAGTTGTAAACTGGGTTTAGGGGGGAATTTTAGAAAGTAAGATGTTCTTAAATTTCCATTGAAAAGTATTTATTGGAGTTGAGGTATACACAAAGCTGGAAATTATAGTTTTGGGTGAAATAGATAACTACTTCAAGTTGGAAAATGGGTTTAGGAGGGACATTAAGAAAGTAACTTGCTTGTCTTAGTCGATTACGTCATTCTATGCCCATAAATGGATTCCCGTCAGGACCTCCTGATAGGGTTCTACCGATTATGTAATCAATTTCTCAGAAATCCAATTGTCTTAGTCGATTACGTCATTTTATGCCCATAAATGGATTCCCGTCATGACCTTCTGATAGGGTTCTACCGATTATGTAATCAATTTCTCAGAAATCCATTTGTCCTGTTTGATTACGTCATTCTCTGCCCATAACTGGATTCCCGTCACGAGCTCCTTATAGGGTTCTACAGATTATGTAATCAATTTCTCAGAAATCCAATTGTCTTAGTAGATTACGTCATTCTATGCCCATAAATGTATTCCCGTCATGACCTTCTGATAGGGTTCTACCGATTATGTAATCAATTTCTCAGAGATCCATTTGTCCTAGTTGATTATGTCATTTTATGCCCATAAATGGATTCCCGTCATGACCTTCTGATAGGGTTCTACCGATTATGTAATCAATTTCTCAGAAATCCATTTGTCCTAGTTGATTACGTCATTCTTTGCCTATAAATGGATTCCCGTCACGAGCTCCTTATAGGGTTCTACCGATTATGTAATCAATTTCTCGGGAATTCTCTCCCTTCAATTACGCAATCAATATATCTCTTCCCCACCTTCCCCTTAAAAAACATCAAATTAATTCCCCTTTCGTGAATCAATAATTCCCCTTAGAAACAACAAATTAATTCCCATTTCATGACATATCAATCAATCTTGACATCACCTGTCAGACATTATTAAACTTCGCCTGGAAACAATTTGATTAATGATTGACAGTACCTGTCAGACATTATTAAACTTTGCCCGGAAACAATTTGATTAATGACTGACTGCACAGGTGTTCCAAATTCCCAATCGCTTTAATTAACCAAGTGTTCTCCCTAATGACTCCATGCACATGGCCAAAACAACAACAACAACATCGACCTTGGAAATTTAGGTCATTGACCCCATTAACCACGTGTTCTCCCTAATGACTCTTTGCCCAAATTTGGTGTTAAAAAAAGTTGTAGGTGGCAGCAGGGGTGAGTGTCACGAGTCGGACCCCCCTTTCTACTCATAAAAAGATTGTTTTTTTTTTGTTAATCTGTCAAGCAAAAAAAGATGGAAGATAGTGTTTGAAAGATAGTGTTCGGAAGGATCTTGGAATCTTTTTGATTGCCTGGAAAGTAAGTTTAGACAAGGTTTAAGTACAGAAATCAGTAACAGAAAATAAAACAGAATTACACAGAATAACAGTGTGCATGCAAGTTTCATCTATTTCTCTCCAGTTTCTATAGCTGCTGTCTAGAGAAACAACACAATACCGGCCTACCCAGCCTACAGTGCAATATGGCCACATCTAGTAATGAAACCGATAAAATAGTTTCACCTTTTTATATTCCAACTCCTGCTGTTTTTTGATGGAAGATAGATGGAAGATAGAAGATTTTTTTTTATTTATCTGTCAAGCAAAAAAAGATGGAAGATAGTGTTTGGAAGATAGTGTTTGGAAGAATCTTGGAATCTTTTTGATTGCCAGGAAAGTAAGTTTTTAGACAAGGTTTAAGTACTGAAATCAGTAACAGAAAATAAAACAGAATAACAGTGTCCATCCAAGTTGTATCTATTTCTCTCCTGTTTCTATAGCTGTTGTCTAGAGAAACAACCCAATACAGGCCTACCCGGCCTACAGTGTACTACGGCCACATCTGGTAATAAAACCAATTAAATAGTTTCACCTTTTATATTCCTACTCTTGCTGTTCTTTTGCTTTCATTTTAGCAAGAGCTACCATCAATTTTGCTCTATGCATTTTTGCCGTTTTTGTTTGAACAATGAAGTGATGATGCTCATTGTATGGTGCTGCTGGTGGTTTTTTGCTGATAAAGTGTAATTTGTCAGATACTAGGTTTTAGCTTAAATGTCAATTTCTAGTATGGACATTTTAGGTATGACACAAACACGAAGGTGAGGCCCTGTGTATAATTTTGTTTGCACCATTAGATTCCTCGTTGTCTAATTAGGCGGTATCAACTCTTAACTAAAATTCGATTTTTTGTAGATACTAGGTTCTGTCAGAGGACAGCCGCACAGTAGTTTCAACTTGATACCCTGAGCCGTTCTTGATGTATTGCAGATAGGTCATTTTAACCACTTGGATACAGATAGTGTCTTTTTTTATACTTATTTTTAGTTTATATTGACAATCCGGCAGCATATGAGACCTTGAATTACATTTAGTTGCCTCATCACAAATAAATTATGAATCTCACAGGATATAATAGTGCAAAACCTTATTCATGTGGGAACTTGAGATAAATATTGCTTAGTCCTTTCCCCTCCCCTCAAAACTCAATTTTAATTTCTCTTGCCGAAACCTGCCGCTTTCAATTTCCAACAAGTTTTAACTCCATCCCCCAAGCCGTTCTACAGATATTACAGACATGCAATTATGATGAACACGATACAAATAGAGCAACCGTAAGAGCTCATTCGAAATACAATTAACGAGGAAATAGTACGAACCATAAATGATTATGGTTAGTATTTGTTATTGGAAAATTTATGGATTTTTTGGGGGTGGGGGGGGGTAGAATTTTGCGGGGGGATTTTCCACGAGGAAAGATTTCTGTGGGGAGGAAAGTTTCCAGGGTATTTTTCAGGGGAAATTTCACACGGGGGCAAGGGGATTTTCTGGCATTGTTTGGAAAACGATCAGAAATTAAATAAGAAATAAAAAATTTTCAACTGAAAGCAAGGAGCAACATTACTTAAAATGAACAGAAATTTTTCCGCATATGGAAGAAGCTGCCCCCTCTTCAACACCCCGCTCTTTACGCCAAAGCTTGACTCTTTGTAATAGGTCTTTAAGAACGACTCCTGAAACATACGGGCCGTTTAATTAAAATAAGAAACGTTTTTAAAGTACAAAAAAACATCAGAGTAAAGAGCAGGGTATGGAAAAGGGGGCAGCCCCTCTCATGTGCAGAATATTTTTTTTTGATTGCTTCTTACTTTCAGCTGGAAACTCTGTTTTTTTTTTATTTTAATTAATACTGACAATTCAGTTTAAGTGTGAATCCTTGTTCATAAGGAAAGGAGGAAAATTGACTCAAACTTTCTCTATTGAATATTTATGGGGGGATGCATTCTTCCCGCATACCGAAATCCAATTGTTTTCGAGATACAATCTACCAACTGTTGGTTTCCTGACATGAATTATCTTCTTTTTTTATAACCGTTCCAAACTTTTAGAAGTCATTTTACTGTCATTTCTCCATTAAGATTCGGTTTAGTTACTAGCCCTTCGAAAATTATTAGATGAAAATCAAGATATACAGGAAGATTTCTTGTGGCAAAAAAAGAAAGAAGTCTATTTCCCTTAGACTCGGAAATCAAGCTTTGACCTGATTGAAATTCTAATTTAACTACGTCTGGCTTGACGTACAGTGTCATTACAACTGGCGGGTCAATTCCAAATTGGATTCCTATTCATGAAGAAAGGGAAAAAAACGGCTATTATGGGAATTCAATGAAATACACCTTTCTAGCGTTTTGACTATCCCTTTTAGAGCAGAACCGTTTGATTAATTGGCTTAAAAAAGAGATTGGGATTAGCAGATGAATGCCAAGTTATTTTTTTAATAGTAAGACCTAGTGGACAAAAAACAGCTACAACATCCCACTAATTATAGTAATCCCAACTTCCCGTTATAAGACGACCTGTTATAAGGTGACACTCCGAGTAATACATCTGTCGCAAAATTACTCTACCATTGTAGCTACCCATGTCAGATGAAGCATTTCAAAATTTTAAAACGAGGCAGGAAAATTCAACTGAATGAAAAGAACGTTAAATATATATAGGAATAAATAACCTGGATTTTATTCTCCTATTTAGGATAAATGTTGATAAATTTCAAGGAAATGATAGGGGAAAAATAATATAAACATCAGTTAACTTCAAAAACCGTGGACAATCTCAGGTGCAGGTATTCCTTTATGGAAAGGGCTGTAGTACTTGTGCAGAATGACCTGATACTAATAAGTGGTAAAAATTCAAGACCTAACTAAATAATTTTCTTGAGTTTAATGCAGTTTTTATTCAGGAGGGTGCATTTTATTTATTGTTCTTCTGTACAGACCTAACCTGGAAGATGGAAAAAAAAGAGAGAAAGGTAGTATGGAATCCTAAAAGTAACGCTTAAAAAAGTAATTAGCAGTCAGACATTAAAACAAATTCTCTGCAGAAATATTTTGACCATCATGGTTACGGCAGTAGCAGCAACCTAATAAAGAGCGAATCACAGCACATAGTAACCAAAAGTTGAAAAATACTTTTTGAAAATACTGATCAATGCAAAAAATTGCCACCTGACACTGATTCAGGAAGGGTAACTATTTGTTTCTGCTAATCTTACAAGTAAAAGTTTATTATGAAAACAAATTATGGTGATTTTGAAAAATAAACTGAAACCCCACGAAGATGGATTCACATCGGAATGAAAAGCATGACATTGTAATCAGCATGGTCGAAAACTTTATATAAGAGAGTTAAAGTCCTCCACCTTGAACATTCAGGAAAATCAATTTTTGGATTGGTAGGGCTGAAATATCTTTTTTTCTTTTTTTTACTACCAGGACTAGCGGGTTACCAAAACACCATAGTGAGATATCTAATGAATTATTTAAAAGCTATTGCTCTTATCCACGTGTTTAATAAAATCCATCATCTGCAAGTGCCACATAACACTAAAAATTGCACTTTTGGTGCCATTTCTCAAGTTCATGGGGATAGTGGTGATACCAAAACATCGGGAGAGGGCTCATTTGAACGGAAATTGCTAGTTCTAGTGCATTTTTTGGTGAAAAAGTGTTGGAGGGTAGTTAGCCTCCCTTTCTCCAGCCCCCTTCCCCAAATGTCATCCGATCAAAATTTTTAAATAGCCATTTTTTAATATAGTCGAAGTTCCAATATCTACGCATTTGGTGAGGGTATGACTGCCCCCCCACCACGCCCATTATTTCCCTAAATACTTCCGATAAAGAGATAACCATTTTGTTCAACGTAGTTGAAAGGTCCGGAAATTAGGTATTTGAAGATGTCAAACCCCCTCCCCCCCCACCCACACACACAAATCTCAGGGCAAGGATTGTAAGTTATGCCCTAGGTCTCTATAAAAAGCGTGGTCGTATAAACATCGGAGGGGGCTCATTGGATTGTTAATCAGAAACTCTAGTGGCTTTTAAAAGAGCCAAAGTGATCGAAGGGCAGATACCCACAACTAGACCCCCCCTCCCGACTTCCCTACTTTTAACCAAACGAATCTGATTTAAATTGTGAAATAGCGATCTTGCTCAAAATAGTCCAAGGAACATAATAATGCATGTAGGGTTGGCACCTCCCCCCCCCCCCACACCCTTGAGATAAGTTTGTTAGTCATGCCCTGGGGGCATATAAGGCTTTTATGGAATGGATGGTTGCATAAATTTCAGATGGGGCTCATTTGATTTGAATCAAATGAGCCCCATCTGGGAAGTTACAATGCCCTTTTCAAGAGTCAAAAGTGGTTTGAGAGCAACCTCCCCCCCCCCATGCCCATCGTTTCTCCAAAGACATCTAATCAAAATTTTGATATAGGAATTTTATTCATCGTAGTTGAAGGGTCTGGAAATTATGTCTTTGAGGAGGACACCCCTCCCCTATCTAGTGCCCTTTTTAAGATTCAAAGTGATCAATGGGCAGGTACCCCCCCCCCCCCCCACACGTTTTGTTTTTCTGAAATGCATCCAATAGAAATTTTGAGACACTCATTTTATTCAAAATAGTTCAAAGATCATATAACAAGGCTTTTGGGATTGATACAAACCACCAGAGCCTAAGGGCGACGGTTGTAAAATTATGCCCCGGGGGTATCTAAGGTTTTTATCGAAGGGACGGCTGTGTAATTTTCGAGGAGGCCCATTTGGTTTAAAATAGGAAGTTCTGGCTCCCTTTGAAGAGTCAAAAGTTATGAATGACAACTAGCCCCCCCCCCCCAAAAAAAGACCTCTTTTCACCGAACGCATCCGATTGAGATTGTGAGATAGCGATTTTGTTCAAAACAGTCCAAAGACATATAACAATGCCTATAGTGTTGACACACACCTCCCCCCCAGTTCCCAGGGGATAAGGTTGTATGTTATGCCCTAGGGGCAAAAGTTTTTACTGAATGGGTGGTCGTTTGGACTCCAAAAGTGATTTGAGACCATTCAGGCCCCCCACCCACCCAATATTTCCCCAAACACCTCCAATCAAACTTTGGAAATAGCAGTTTTGTACATTGTAGTTGAAGGGTCTGAAAATTAAGTTTGTGAGGAAGACTCAACCTTCCCTCCCGAGCTCTCAGGGCAAGGGTTGTAAGTTATGCCCTGGGGACATATAAGGTTTTTATAGAATGGGTGGTCGTATATGCTTTGGAGGGGACTCATTTAATTGGTAGCCAGAAGTTCTAGTGCCCTTTTTAAAAGTTGAAGTGATGAGAGCGCAGCTACCCCCCTCTATCCAAAACATGTCGTGTTTTCCCGATATGCGTTCAGTAGAAATTTTGAGAGAGTCCTTTCATTCAAAACAGTCCAAAAAACACATAACAAGGCTTTTGGGGTTGATACAAACCACCAGAATCTGGGGCAAGGGCTGTAAGCTATACCCTTGGGGCATTTAAGGTTCTTATTGAAGGGGTGGTTGTATAAACTTAAGATGCAGCTCATTTGGTTGAAATTGGAGGTTCTAGTTCCCTTTTAAGATTCAAAAGTGATGGAGATCAACTAGCCCCCCCAACTAACCCTACTTCACCTAGCGCATCTGATTGAAATTTTGTGATGGTCATTTTGTTTAAAATAGTCCAACATACATATAACAATGACTCCAGGGTTGAAAAATCCCTTCGGAGCCCTGGGGCAAGGGCTTTAAGTTATGCCACAAGGAAATTTAAGGTTATTATGGATTGGGTAGTCGTATAAGTTGTATGGTGTTCTTTTTAAGAGTTGAAGTGATTTGAGAGCAACCACCCACCCCCCCCTTGGCCCATCATTTCCCAATACAAACATCCAAGCAAACTTTTGAGATATAACTTTTTTCAGCATTGTTGAAAGGTTCAGTACTTATGCTTTCGGGGATATCCCCCCCCAAGGCCCCTGGGTGAGGGTCGTAAGTTAGGCAATTTGTTCATTGTTTACATATAGTATATGCTATTTCGAAAAGGTGTGCGAGTTTGACTTCTTCTTTCCCAAAATATGAAAGGCATTATGATGAGTCCTTCAGGGAATGTTATGGGGAGTGTTGAACTAAGTCAAAACACGCAATGTGTATATGGGTTGTCAAAAGGGTGTAACTCAGGAATGACTGAGCATATTAATTTGAAACTTTCAGGAAATAATAAGGGAGATGATCAATTGAACAAAAACAGTATTTGCGCGCTACTACTACTACAACTACTGCTGCTTCTGGTGCTACCACAACTACTATCACTACAATCACTAAAACTACCACTTATATGGCGACTAAGTGGCGAGTAACTAAGGTTGACGATACCGAAAAAAACATCTGAGGGAACGTTGAGGGGAAAGTTGAACTAAATCAAATCATACTATGTGTATACAGATTGCTCATACGGGCGTATCAGCAAAATTTTTGGAACGACTTTTCGTATCAAGAGGAAACTTCAGGGGCATCATGAGGGGGATGTTCAGTTGACCAAAAGGCAAAATGAACGTGCTACTACTGCTATTAATACTGTTACTACTACTGTTACTACTAATAATAATACACATTTACTGCTACTACTGTTCCTACTTCTACCACTACTGCTATGATACTAGTACAATTAAGGCTGCGCGTATGAAGGTGAAAAGTTGAAGGAAGATTGAGGGGCAATTTGAACTAATTCAAATCACACTCTGCGCATCCAGATTGTCAAAAGGCCGTATCTCAAGAATGGATTTGGGTATTAAGTTGGAACTTTCAGAGAATACCTAAAGGGGAAGATCAATTGACAAAAAAAGAAATATATGCATGTTACTAGGAACACTAACACCACCGATACTTTTACTAATGCTACTACTGCTACTTGACTACTCCAACTACTATTTCAATTGCAACAATGTGCAAGGCTTTGAGTATTAAGGTGAAAAGGGCGTCAAAAGGGTGCCAAAACGCACATCAACAATATTTTTGGAACGGCTTACCGTGTCAAGTTGAAACTTTCGGGGCGTCATGAAAGCGATATTCATGTGACCAAAAGGCAATATGCATGTGCTACTACCGCTATTAATACTGCTGATACTACTTTTGATAAACACTAACGCTGCAACTACTTCTGCTACCACCAAAACTATTGTGATAATAGTGCTATTAAGACTAAGTCTATGAAGGTAAAATTTGAGAAAACATTGATGGTGAATTCAAACTAACAAAAGACACTATTAGCATTTAGTGGTAATAATTGAATTGATTTAAAAAAAATCAAGTCTTCGGAGGAAAATTTAAAAATCGAGTTAAAAACGAAAAAAAAAACAGTAAAAGAAAGTCTTTTATCCACTCCTTGGAGCGAAGCAAGCTATCATTAATTTAAAAAGAAAAAGGAAAATAATCATTCATTTCGAGAGGGAGAGGGGTCAATCATAAGAAACCTAAAATGGTCGAAATTAATTAATTGGGCGTCAGCTCTTAAAACCTTTTTAAACTAAAAGTTATTTTGTAATATTAGTAGCTTCCTGATTACGTAACCACAAGGTGGTAATAGTCCCTCCTACTCCCATAATTGAATAAAGATAAGACAAATGTGAAAGTCCATGCTATTACAAAAACGATATCAAAGAGGGCGAGGCCTCACACGAGCTTGATCTTGCACTAATGGTCAAAACTGCCTTTGTAATCGGACAAAAAATTGAGTAATATAAAAAAAAAAAATATAATTTACCGGTTAGCCACGAGTGGAAGCGAAACTTTCAGAGCCCAAAATAAGAAAAAAAGAGCAGGGGGGGGGTCAGGGCAAAGTAATACACAACAAGCTGAAGAAAGGACAAATAGGTATCGGTATTTTGGCATAAAACTTCAAGTTTATAAGCTTTGTCCAGTTCATTGGGGTAGTTAATTAATAGAGTGAAAAAGCTTTAAAGTCTTTAGAGGAACATCATAAGAAAACAGGGATAAAAAAAAACGACCGTTCAAGTGCGGATGAAAGCGTGTCTTTCTACTAATATTGAATTTAAAGCTGCTTAGTATTTTTATATTATCCAGTCAACCTATTGTTTTCTAGAGTCTAATTTATTCTCTTTTCTAGTTCTTGCGATGGAGCTGCTGCTAATAATGGCTATCTTCTGTCATTTCACTTCAACGTTGGGAAAGGATCTGACCTCATCGAGATACCGCAATGGAAGTCGTAAGCAGCATCTAAGCTCACTAGGTCAGTTCCAAAAAAAAGGCCTCGGCACAAGAAAAATGGGTAATATAGTATTAGATGGGGATGCGGCCATTTTCCTCAACACGGATTTATGGTAGCTTTTCACTTGAATTTTTTTTTTTAGATTAACGCTTGTTTTGAGCCTCAATTTGTTGAACTTTCTTGTTTTGAGAGTTTAGTTCAATAAAGCTTGATATTAACAATCTTTTCTTTTTTTTATTGAAACACAAAGTGCGAGCAAAATGAATGAACTTAGAGGTTTTACGAGTTCACGGTGCAAGAATAGGTTTCAAAATTAACGTTACTAAGAAGAACAAGTCATTAAGGCTGGGATTAAGGGAAGATGAAAAGGTGACATTCGATAATCAAAAGATAAATCAAGTGAACAGTTTCACTTACCTCGGTAGTAGTATTAATAATGCCGGTGGGTGCTGTAAAGATGTTAAAAGTAGAATAGCCAGGGCTCAGGGTGTTTTCTCGCATTTTTTTTTTCACAGCCCAGGATGTTTTTTAACAGTTGATAAAATTTGGAAGAATAGGAAGATAAGTCTGCAAACCAAAATTGGAATATTGGAAGCCACAAGGATGACATTGGTCAAATGTGGCCCTGAAGCATAAGCGCTCCGAAAAACAGAGACAGATTTGCAAGATGTTTTCCAGAGAAATTGCCTAGGGATTTTTTGGGGTATCCGACTGACTGACTGTATTTCAAAAAGTAGGGGGTACGAAAAGAGTGGTTCAGTCTTGCTTTCTAAAGGGCTAGGCACACGTAGCTGATTTCGGGAACCGATTTCAGCAAGGGTGTATTCCAAGGCTGTATCCAGGGGGGGGGGTTACCCGGTTCGAACCCCCCCCCCCCACCCCCGAAATTTTTGACCGAGTCGAAAATTAGTCTAAAGAATACCTGTAAAGACAAAACCTTACCAGAAAAAAAATATTCTCCCACACTAAATCCTATTGCTTTTTGTGGGTAAACGGTTCTGATCAGTTACTAAATTAGGTAACCGTAGGTAACCCCATGTTCAGCTGACTTTGCATAGTAAATTAGGGTTAATATGCACTACTATCCTATTGCATTTTGTGGCATACAAAAATCCTATTGCAATTTTGTGGGTAAATGGTTGTGATCAGCTTACGCAATTAGGTAACCCATGTTCGCCTTATTATGCAAGGTCAGACCTTGCATAGTAAATTAGTATTAATTCGGGCTTGAGGTAAATGTTATAAGAGAGCGCAAGATTGTCAGTTCAGTTCAGTTCCATTTTGGACTTGGATAAGAGAAGAGTGATTTTCAACATGAAGAGGAAGTGTAACATTACGTCCTTTCTCGCACCACAGCGGGCCAGGGATGTTTCTGACAGTGGCGTTAGCGGGACGTCTGCGGAGCATTCATCTACACCTGTGGATCTGAAGGGCACTGGACCATCGTTGAAGCTTCTGAATCACTCACACTGGAACCAACCACGACGCAACCTGCACCAACCCAGTCTCTTTCGTTGTTTGCAAATGACATCGGTCGTTTTGTCAACAAATCATCCAGTCTCGATGCAAATTCTAAACTTCGTTTGCTGAAGAGTCTGCAGTTTTTACCATACTTCCCCACTCAGGACACAGAATTTAAAAGAGAAGATCAACGAAATGCTACCGGATTCGAGGAAACATATTGTGACTGGACTCTGCGAAACAAGATGAGTGGAGCGTCACGTTTCAGTCGTGCGTTTTCTTGAGCTGTACCGACCAATCCTGCGATCCCTGGAAGCTTTTGAAGAGAACGGAAATGCAGAAACTTCTGCAAAAGCGGCGCTTGCTGGACACGATGAACCAGTCGCAATTTGTTGTGTGTCTCCATGTGGTCAAAGAGCTTTTCTGCCTTACGCTTCCACTGTGCAAGACTTTTCAGTGTGTTGACTGTGATTTGGCAGCTGCATGCAGGCACGTGGAAACTGTCCTTTCAAAAACAAAGGAAATGCGATGAAATGCTGCTACTGCTTTCACGTCTATTTTCAACGAAGCTCAGCGTTTTGCCAGCGACTTAGGACTGGAGATGACTTTTCCAAGGACGAGAGGTGGCCGGAGTATGCATGCAGACGATCCAGACCTTCTCAACCCCTATAGAACCTCGCTCTTTATTCCTCTCCTGGACCACTTCACTTCCGAGCTGAAACGACGATTTGTGCTTCACCAGAAACTGCTGTCAAATCTCAGCGTCCTTTCTCCTGCCAAAATTGTTTCTGTTGATCTGAAGGCATTAAACCTGGAGTCATTGGTTGAATTGTATGGCGATAGCCTTCCCGAGCCAGACTGTCTGAAGCAAGAAATTGAGCTATGGCGCATCAAGTGGGAGAATGTTCCGGTATCAGAGAGGCCGACTTGTGCTGTGTTTTCGCTTCGGGCATGCGACGCCACCTCTTTTCCTAAGGTTTTTCTTCTTCTGGCTGTTCTTGCGACGTTACTTGTTAGCACTGCTACTCCGGAAAGAAGTTTGTCAACGCTCAGAAGGCTCAAAACCTGGCTGAGAAATTCAACAGTAGAAGAACGATTGAGTGGCTTAGCCCTCCTTGCAGTCCCTAGGGACGTTGACATCTGCTCTGAAAAGGTTATCGACATTTTTGCAGGGAAAATTAAATCGTCACCTGGATTTCGTTTTATAGATATTCGCCCTTACTTTTAGCTAAAAAAAAAAAAAACTAAAATACAAATAGACTACTTCTACTATTTTGCTTCTTTTTGCGTTAATTGTTTTTGCTGTCTCAAAAAAAAAATAGCTTGTAGTATTTAACTGTATTTAAATACTTGTCTTGTTTTTGCGTTACTAAAAAAAAAAAAAAAAAAAAAAAAAAAAAATGCCACTGAAAGATACCAAAGTATGCCTAGTGGACGCGCCCACGTTCGCAAGGGGCGGACTAACGGTCTCGAGCTAACGTAATGTTGCTCGAGGATGTTAGACAAAGTCAACGGGAAAAAATCGGGTAACCCCCCCCCCCCCGAAGAAAAATCCTGGATATGGCCCTGGTGTATTCCACGTCTAGTGATTCTAATTAATGATGCTAAGAGGCGGGGCTAAGTGACGGTTTTTCGGGGATTAATCATCATTATTTACGTTCTAGACAAGGAATGCACTAAAGCTTTAGGCATATAATTAATCGTAATTAATGATTATCGTAAATTAATCGTAATTAATAACGATTAATCACCGAAAAACGTCTCTAAACGTCACTTTTAACAAGATTAATTACAATCACTCGACGTGGAATATACCCTTGCTGAAATGAGTTGCCGAAATCAGCTACGTGTGCCTAGCCCTTAAGGCCATAATGAGAGAAAGGTTGACGTTCTGTGAATGCAGGGTGACAGATTGCCAAAAAAAGTTCTTTTTGGCCAACCGTCAAGAGCTAAATGGAAAGCAGGTAGTCGATGGTTGGGGCGAGACGATGTCGTAAAGAAAGATTTAAGGGGAAAGGAAACCACGCAGGAGGGTGCAAAGAGGAAGGCTTTGAATAGACTGAGATGGAGGTGGAGCATCCGTGGCTGTGTGGGCCTCGGGCGTCTTGATGCTGCCGTGAGTTGTTAGTAATAGTACTAGTATAAGTCTTAATCGCATTTGGTCTCACTTAGCTTGCTTATTCATTACTTGACCTAATAAATTTGCGTCTCGAAGAACGCAAATTGTTTTGCTTTTGACTAAGTGCCAAGAAGAAACTACGCTTTATGTTATAGAAGCTTTCGTACACAGCGCAATAGTGCTACCTAAGTAAAGAGCGATTTGAGAGCAATGTATTATTTTCTTTTTTTTGGTTTGTTTTAGACCAGAGCACTTCGTACAGAAGGAGTTGTCGTAGAAATTTGGAAAAAGATTCATTTGATTGGAAATTGAAAGGGCTAGCGCCCTTTATAATCATTTTCCCAACCTTTCCCGACCCACTTACCCGACCAGGTCGGGTAAGTGGTCCCGACAACCTTACCCGACTTTTCCAACCCATCATTTTCCCAAACACATCTGATCAAGATTTTATATCATTGAAACTTTTAAATGAGCTAATTCAATCAAAAATTAGAAGTTCTAGTGCCCGCTTTAAGAGTAAAAAGAGATTAGACACCAAGCAGCCCTTCTCTCAAGCTGAAACATATTCAATCAAAATTTTGAGACAGCTATTTTGCTCAGCATAGTAGGACAGTCTAGCAACTATATGTCTAGGGATATTGGGTATGTCAATCCTTCACAAGTCGCGCGATCGCAAACCTTCATAGGTTTTCTCTAGCGTGAAAGTGTTGTTTGATTTATTTGTTTATGAATGTAGATTAATAAAACTTATGAAATTAACTTGTGAACTGGTAAAACTTAACTTATTATGCTTTAAAACAAAATGTTTATTTAAAGCTAAATAAAAAGACACTATGTTTATGGTTGCCAGTAAGACACCTCAGCAGTATCTCTAAAGCGACTGGGAGTACTAAGTTGAAACTTTTGAGGCTACTGCTTTTTCTACTTCTGCTCTAAAAATTTAAATAGATGAAGAGTGTAAGTGTGTCCAGGTTGTCAAAGAGCATAGATCTAATGTTTTGGGAATGATATTAAGCTTTATTTTTCAATTCAACTTGACGAGGTATAAAATTAAATTAGACAATACCATCTGTTTCCAGTTCAAAATTGCTGAAAAGTGTCTCCAACATACACATAGCAATCCAGAGTATGGAGTCTCATGAAAAAAAAGCATGAACAGATATAAAGAAATTTTTCCATGAAAAAGACTATGTTAATATAAACAAACAGAAATTAATTTAATTTTTTTCCACGATAAAGGTTTTTCAAAGGAAAGTAAAGAGCTTCATTAAGCCAAAAAGAGCACAAGTAAATTCAAATAATCTTCCAAGCGTAAAACTACCACAAATCACCGTTAATTTGTAAATGAAACCCAAACCGAATAGAAATTACAATAAATAACCGAGTCAAACTGAAAACGTGCAAAATTTAACTGACAACCACCATGTCTTCTGAAGACCAAAACATAATTTGCACTTTATAGAAAAAAAGAAAACGAATGACTGTGGATTGTCAGTTTAATATACGTATACTGATATTTCTCCTTAAAGTTTTGATAAATTTTTGTTTATTGAAGTCAAAAAAGTGAAAACATTCAAAATGTATTTTGTTTTCAGTAAAGTAGGCGTTCTTTATTTTCCCTTTTTGTATGGCATCTACTTTTCACGGCTTTCATGTTTGCTCTTTAAACTTATGTAGTGTGAAGATAGTCACTTAGAAAAGAACTAATTTTTTGTTATCCGTAGTTGTATAATCTCCGAGACAAGACCCGAAGTCATTTTCGAAACACTGTTTGGCATAAGAACTTCTTAAACGGGTATCATTTTATAGGCACTTGACATGTTACCCGGAATTGATGAGGTTCCCAATCAAACTTGATACTATTGGGGTTAATAGTGCGGAGAGGCCTCCACCTCTCTGAACATGTTCTTGTATGTTTGTTTAAGAAACCAATTTTTGCTGAGAAATCATTGACTGTGTTATGTCTACAGCACCTTTTTTTCAAATTAAATAAAAGAAAAGTTTTATTTGAATGAAAGTAAGGAGCGACCTTAAAACTTAAAACGAACAGAAAATATTCCGTATATGAAAGGGGTTGTCCCCTCTCAATGCCTCAATCTTTACGCTAAAGTTTTTTATTGTTTTAAAAAATAGACTTTTGAAAAAGAGTCAAACTTTAGCGTAAAGAGGGAGGCATTAAGGAGGGGATAGCCCCTTTCATATATGGAATTATTTCTGTTCGTTTTAAGTTTTATTGTCGCTCCTTAGTTCCAGTTAAAAAAACTTTTTCTTTGTTTAATTTCTGAACGTTTTTAAATTAATGCAGGTTTTGATTTTGCAAAGTTCATAACTTACAGCCCTTTCTTCGGGGACTGTGGGGGATTAAGTCATCCTCAAAGACATAGTTATTATATTTTTTCGACCATGCTGAACAAAATAGCTATCGCAAAATTTTGATCGGGTGACTCTTGGAAACAATGAGCGTGGGAGGGGGTCTAGTTGCCCTCCATTTTTTTGGTCACTTAAACAGGTCACTATAACATTTAATTTCCGTTCGAATGAGCCCTCTCGCGATATTCTAGGACCACTGGGTCGGTTCGATCACCCCTGGGAAAAAAAAAACAAAAAACAAATAAACACGTATCCGTGATATTTCTTCTGGTAAAAAATTCAAATTACACATTTTTGCAGATGGGAGCTTTAAACCTCTACAGTAGAGTTTTCTGATACTCTGAATCTGATGGTGTGATTTTCATTAAGATTCTATGACTTTTAGGGGGTGTTTCTCCTTTTTTTTCGAAAATATGGCAAAATTTCTAAGGCACGTAACTTTTGATGGGTAGATTAAACTTGATGAAACTTATATACTAGAAATCAGCATAAAAATCTGATTCTTTTGATGTATCTATTGGTATAAAACTTCCGTTTTTTAGAGTTTCGGTTACTATTGAGCCGGGTCGCTCCTTACTTACAGTTCGTTACCACGAACTGTTTGACAGTCTGACGTCTAGATGGGAGAACCACTAATGTTTATACAAAGTTCACTGATTATTTTTATAAAATTTGGGTTTACTTTTTCTCGAATCATCTTTCTAAGCTTTCTAAGCTTAGGCTTTGATTGGGACAACAGCTTTAGAGGGTAGTGTTCCTCAACTACTCCATGATTGCAACTAAGCTATTTAATCTTTGTGCAGGGTAAATAAATGATTCCCCATGGCCAAAGACCATTTTTGGAAGAAATTACAAAATATCTAATTATTGAATAAATTTCATAAATGATGCATGTAGTTTCATTTCATCACACGCTTTCTGCTATGATTTATAGCAGTAAAGCGGCACTGCTCGTTAAAGACTTTGATTTCCGGATTATCTTTGAAATAAGCTGCGTTTTTCCTGATGTGCTTAACATAGAGACTTCCAAAAGGAGTATTCAGCTGAAACATGATCATGACTCAAAGTTATCCAAACAAATAAAAAACATATTAAATGGTTTTACTTTATAAATATAAATGGTTTTACTTTTATAACTTAATAAATAATATTAACATTTTGATTACAAACTATGAGTATATGTATATTTAACTGACAAGGCGCATTCACCTGTATTTTTTTTCATTAAAGCGCAAATTATGTTCTGGCCTTGGGAAGGCATAGGGGTTTTGAGCCCTACTCATGGTACTTTCTGCTTGTTTTGAGTTGGACTCGGTTATTTATTGTAATTTCTGTTCTTTTTGGGTTTCATTTATTTATCGATGCTGATTAGTGGTAGTTTCACGCTTGGTAGATTATTTGATTTTATTTTTGCTCATTTTTGGTATAATGGAGTTCTTTACTTTTCTTTGAAAAACTTATTTTGCGGAAAGAGTTTTTTTTAACTAATTTCTATTTGTTTTATATTGACATAGTCTTTTCAGGGAAAAAGAAAAAAAAATACTTTAAATCTTTTTGTTTTTTTAAGACTTTATAGTTTGGCCTGTTATTTGTATTCTGGAGAAAAATTTTCAGCAATTTTTAACAACATACACTCTTTTAAAAGTCTGGACACAAATAGTAGTGATAATTTAGTTTCATGCCTCCGCTAGTTGACCTGAAATAGAAAACTTGATACCATTCGCAAAAAAAATCTTTTTACTTTCTTTGATAGCTTGGATACACTTACGCTATTTTTATTTGGTTAAATTTTAAGAGCAGAAATAGCCCCGAAAGTTTGAACATGATACCCTCAGTCGTTCTTAAGATACTGCTGAGATGCCTTATTGCGAATTATCACTAACACAGTGCATTTTGATTTAATCTTAAGGCAACACTTAGTTTTTAAACATAATGGGCAAATGGGAGGGTGGGCTTGGGATGGGAACTAGTTGCCCTCCAATCACTTTCGACTATAAAAAAAACAGCATTAGCCCTTTCTATTTCAATCGAATGAGTCCTTTTCGAAGTTCCTACGACAACTCCTTCGATACGAACTGCCCTGGTCTAAACAAAAGACAAAGAAATAATAATACATTGTACCCACCTCGATCTTTACTATAAAATGTCAAGCCTTCCAATCCCATTCGACCATTAAAAAGGGCAATAAACCTTTCAATTTCCATTCGAATGTGCCCTTTTTGAGTTTTTACGACAACGCTTTATATAAACACCTTATATGCCCCCCAGGGCATACAATACAGCCCTTTCCCTGAGGGCTGTGAGGGGGTTGTCATCCTCAAAGACCTAGTTTCCAGAACTTTCAACTACGTTAAACAAAACGGCTATCTCAAAAATTTTGATTAGATGTGTTTGGGGAAATGGTGGGCGTGAGAGGGGGGTTAGTTGCCCTCCAATCACTTTCGACTATTACAAAGGGCACTAGGCCTTTTAATTTCCAATCGAATGAGCCCTTTTTGAAGTTTCTATGACAACGCTTTCTATAAAAACCTTATATGCCCCAGGACACAACTTACGACCCTTGCCCCGAGGGCTCTGAGGGGGTTGTCATCCTCAAATAATTTCCGGACCTTTTCACTACGTTGAACAAAATGGTTATCTCAAAATGTTGATTAAATGTGTTTGGGGAAATGGTGGACTTGAGAGGGGGTTACTAACTATTCAATTACTTCGACTCTTAGAAAGTGCATTGGCCGTTTCAATATCCAAGCGAATTATTCAATTTTGAATTTTCTACGACAACGATTCCTATAAAAAAAAACCTTATATGCCCCCAGAGCATAACTTACAACTCTTGCCCTGAGGCCAGTGGGGGGAGTGTCACCCTCAAAAACATAATTTCCGGATGTTTTAACTACGTCGAACAAAATGGCTATCTCAAAATTTTGAGTTGATGTTTTTGGTGTTAGTTATCCTCGAATCACTTCCGGGGGGCATATAAAACTTCTATTCCCCCGGGGCATAACTTACAACCCTTGCCTCAAGGGCTCTGAGGGGGTTATCATCCTCAAAGACCTAATTTCTAAAGCTTTTAACTACGTGAATAAAATGGTTATCTAAAAATTTTGATTGGTTGTGGGTGGGGAAAAGGTGGGCGTGAGAGGGGAGGCTAGTTGCTCTCAAATCCCTTTCGACTATTGAAAAGGCACTAGCCCTTTGAATTTCCAATCGAATGAGCCTTTTTTCAAGTTTCTACGACAGAGCTTTCAATAAATGGTGGGCGTGAGAGGGGGGTTAGTTTCCCTACAACCACTTTCGACTATTAAAAAGGGCAATAGCCCTTTGAATTCCCATTCGAATTAGCCTTTTTTGAAGTTTCTACGACAACGCTTTCTATAAAAACCTTAAAAATTGAAAAGGTAAAAAAAAAAATCTAAAATCTATGCAGTTTAAAACTTTATGACGAAAAGTGAAAAACAGCGAAAACATTCCACGAAAATTTGAAAAGACGGAAAGACACGAGCAAAACTTTCAAAAGGATGGAAATAATCGAAAAGAAAACTGAAACTGTACAACAATGTATATTAGGAAGTAAATGCTGTTTTAATCAAATAGTAGACAAAGAGAGAGAGGGAGAGAGACCCGGGCAAAGAAAACATGTCTTTTCAGTGTTCTTGAACACCCGTTCTTAAGAAATTTGACAGAGTAAGAATATTAAGAGCTGGATTCTTTAATTGTTTTATTATGGGGACCCCAGGGGGATCATAGTAGCCCCATTGTCCATCTCACACCCTTAATCCGCAAAACTATCAATCGCTGTCTTCACAGCTTCCATTGTATATTTTTTTTAGTTTTAATGAACTAATTATATTAGTTTCAGTCAATATAATTTGTTTCTTAAAATGGCGTCTTTACATTTTTGGAAAGCTGAATCTTTCTTAATCAGATGTATGCCACTCTTCTAGGGAATAAACAAATTCCGAAAGTTTCAACTCGATAACTTCAATCGATCTTGGGATATTAAATATCTACCAAGTCTTATTTCCAGTGACGGTTCCAGTTACGGTTAAATCTAGGAAACAAAAATTCATAAGCTTGAGTTACGGTTATTGCAGAGTTACTTTTTGGATGGTAATAGGACTAGACCCCGGTGCCGCACCGGCGACGGTGGGGCCAAAAACAGCATGCCGCCGGTAATATGTCGGCGGCGCACCGCCGGTAAGATGTCGGCGGCGCGCCGCCGGCGCGATCAACGTTGACCGCAAACATTAATGTTTTCATCAGTCTTTCTCAAATCACAGCTTAAATTTACAACAGATTCGAGCCTATTCATCAGTTCAAAAATTCACAAGTCGCTGGCTGGAAACTGATCTTCTTCGTTATTCATCAAGAGAAGTATCGGGGTGACGCATAGATTTTTGGGGAAATTCCCGAAAATTCGGGGATAGTGTAAGCCCTGCTTGATTTCTAATCAGGAAAATCGAAATACTAAATCACAAGAGAAGGTAAAGCTCCGACTTTGCGGTTGACGCAATAAAGAATTGCCGCAAAATTAATTTAAAGTCGGCTGAACACCGCTACCTCTACCGGCGGCGGCGTTACGACAGTTTGGTGGCGTTCGACCGGGCGTCTCGTCTGCGGCGTTCGGTCGATCCGCTGGCGTGGCGCCGGGGTCTAAATAGGACCATCTAAAGAACAGGTTTGAAAGATTTCAAGGTCAAAACAACCTTTGATCGCGTTTGAACAGATTTTTCAATCACAAATTTTTGGATAGTGCTAAGATTATCTTAGTAACGGATTTTAGAAAATTGAAGGTCATTGATTGACACACAGATTTTAGATCACACACCCTGACTGGATGACTGGAAGAGGGGGTTTATTTGAAGTATATACGCAAAAAATAAGGTCATTGGGACACTCTTGCCCATTTGTCTAACAAAATTTACAAAAGGCATAGACACAAGGACTGAGTAAGGTAAAATTTGATATGTTTGTGCATTTCTATTATGCTAAAATAAGTTCAAAATTCTGTATAATATGTTGTAGAGTGTTAAGCGATAAATATTGGTTATTTAAGCATGTTTGTTACGATTTAAGGAAAATAGAAGTGACAAGAGAAAGAATAAAACTAATGTTGAAATATTTACTTATATTGTTTTTTACACAAAGATAAATTCTGAAGTGGCTTAATTCCAAAATTCAGGTTTTGTAGATTTGTACCTAAAGCGGTCCCTTTTTAAATTGACTGGTTCCTTGATAACATCTTTTAAACGTCTCCTCCCATTGACGCACCCGTTTTTCGGTAAAGTACTTCTTTGCTGTCTGTAAACATAAATTTTCTGCTCGATAAGGTGTAAAAATCACCTCATCCCTTCCACACCATCGTGTAGACTGTGATATTTTATATTGATGACGGGTGATCAAAATTGCTAGTAAATGATTTCATAAAGTAATGAAGAATAATTACTGTAATAACAACCATGTAACTCACATCAGAAAAATTGTCTAGTTTCCTTCGGAAAATAATACAGCCGGTTAAGAGTAAATCATTCACTCTCTTATTTTTCATTTCAGTTTGCAATAGAACATTTCAAGGAAGTATTGGTAACGTATACTCTTTGGGCATTTTGAGATCGAAGACTCACAAAACTACTGGAACTGACTGTACATGCAATATTACCGCAGGTGGTGGAAAGCTTGGCGATATTATTCAGGTAAGGATGATAGAAAAAGATGGGTTTTTATCACAGATATAAAAAATCATTGGAATGAGTGAATTCTGTAAAACAGTTCAGTTTGGTATCAGAGAAAGCGCCATACCAATGACTAGGTAGAGAACGAAGCGGCTTCAATGTATTGTAAAATGATTATTGTTTATTAACCGAGCCACTTCGTATGGAAGTATTTGTTGTAGCAGCTTTGAAGGAGAATTTTGAATTTGAAAATGAGAGTTCTGTTGTCCTTTTTAAGAATCAAAAGGGATTGGAGGGCTATCAGCCCCCCTCCCCATGGCTCTCATTAGCTGATATAGTCATTTGTTCAAACAAAGCGAACGCTCAAATAACTTAAACTTCAGGCTGTCATGACCTGCACTGCCCCAGAGGCAAGAGGTATAAATTATAAGAGTTACCTACTGCTCACATATAGGGTTCTTACTGAGAAAGGGTGTGTGTTTCACGCGGATTTCCGTAAAGACAAAGGGTATTAAGTTGAAACTTTAAGGGCATCTCCATACCAGCCTGAAGTAATAGCCCATCGCCCATCGCCCTATGTTCAGTGTTGCCAAACTTTGAAGAAAACATCCCTCGCCAATCGCCCAATCTTTCAAATTGATTACAGTGTTTTAAAATTTTGTCTCCTTTAACCTAAAGGACTATTAAAAATACTTTAACACAATTGACTCACAGCAGAGAAGATTCTAAGGGGCCAGACACTACTTTTTGGGACTAAACCTTATCTGCTTGACTATTAGCTCATTTTAAAGCTCATTTTTCGCTGATTCATAATATATACGTCTTACCGCGTTTAAAATTCTTGAATTCAATTTAGTTCAAAAATAAAGTTTTTTTTTTAAGAAATTCAAAATCCTTGTCTTACAAAAAAGCGGGCGATGGCCTTGCTTTAGCTTATTATGTCCTATACAGTGTTCTTATGAAGTGAAAAACAATTTACCATAACTTTACCATAATATTTAGTATTTGCTTTATTGCTACACCTCTTTGTAACTTTTTTATTTAACCAGGGCGATTTTCTTATCGCCCTAGTCCTAAAATTCCAGCCATAAGGTCAAAGAATGAGAAAAAGGTTCCTATTCTTCTCAAAACGTGTAGTGCTATCATCAGACGGATGAAACGTTTCAAATGACCTGTCACTCACCACAAATCGGAGCACAATCACAATTGACTCACAGCAGAGGAGACTCTAAGGGGTCAGACACTACTTTTTGGGACTAAACCTTATCTGCTTGACTAGTAGCTCATTTTAAAGGCAATTTTTCTCTGATTCATAATATATACGTGTTACCGCGTTTAAAAGTCTCGAATTCACTTTAGTTCCCAAATAAAGTTTTTTTAAGAAATTCAAAATCCTTGTCTCATAAAAAAGAGGGCGATGGCGTTGCTTTGCCTTGCTTTGGTTTATTATGTCCTATACAGTGTTTTTATGAAACGAAAAACAATTTACCGTAACATTACCATAACATTCAATATTTCCTTCATTGCTACAACTCTTTGTGACTTTTTGATTTAACCAGGGCGATTTTCTTATCGCCCTAGTCTTAAAATTGCAGCCATAAGGTCAAAGAATGTGAAAAAGGTTCCTATTCTTCTCAAAACGTAAAGTGCTATCATCAGACAGATGAGATGTTTAAAATGAGCTGTCACTCGCCACAAATCGGAGCACAATCACAATTGACTCACATCAGAGGAGATTCTAAGGGGTCAGACACTACTTTTTGGGACTAAACAATATCTGATTGACTAGTAGCTCATTTCTTTCACTAAGTTTTTTTTTTCAAAACACGTTTATTAACTTTTGGTTACTTTGGGCTGTGGTTCGCTTTTTACTATGTTCCAGCTACCGCTGCAACCATGACTCCTGTTTTTGTTATAGCCAAGGTTGAAGAAACAAATGAAGACGAATGCTTTGCTATTGTTCAAGCTTCATGAAGGCTGATAATTGAGCTTAAGCCGTTTATGTTTTGTGAATAAATCATGACGAAGTTTTTTCATTTTTCTAGATTTTTTTCATAATAAACGATTCCTTTAAGAACAAATTGTATTTGCTCCACAGTGAACTAGGGAATATAAGAAAAGAAAATAAGAAATCAGAAAGACATTTAACAATCGAGAACAAATTGAATTATATGATAGATTTACGAGGCAATTATTTATTTGAGTTGTTGGTCTTTCTTGCTGGATATCAAGGCCGTACCCAGAGGGGGGGGGTCTGGGTGGTTTGACCCCCCCAAATGTTTGTCTGACTCGTAAAAACGTAACAAAAATAGATATAAACAAACTTTGTATGCGTTTTTTGATGCGATCTTACTTCTTTTTTTTGTATGCGTCTAAGAGAAAAGGGCTAGAGTCATAATTACACAACGACTCTCTCGAAAAAAAATGGTCATTTCAACCTGGAGATAGGGTCGTTGATTTTGAATGAGAGGTAATTTTATAAGTCTTTAAGACTTTGGCGTAAAGAGCAAGATTTGGGGAGGGAGTGGACCACGTCCTCACTATTTTAAGGTTTAATTTTGTTCCTAACTTTCACTTCAAAAAATAATTTTTATTTAAGACTTATCTATAATTCTTTGCTAAATTAAAACGGTATATAGAGCATAACCACTCAAACTTTTAATTGAGCATTGTTGAGAAATCCAATAATCATGAGCTAATTGTGGTTGTGCTCCGACTTGTGACAGCTCATTTGAAATGTCTCATCTTTCTGATGAAAGCACTCCACGTTTTGAGAAGAACAGGAACGTTTTTCTCATTCTTTGACCTTATGGCTGAAATTTTAAGACTAGGGCGATAAGAAAATCGCCCTGGTTAAATGAAAAAGTCACAAAGAGTTGTAGCAATGAACGAAATATGGAATGTTATGGTAATGTTATGGTAAATTGTTTTACACTTCATAAAAAACACTGTATAGGATATAATAAGCCAAAGCAAGGCAAAGCAAGGCCATCGCCCGCTTTTTTGTAAGACAAGGATTTTGAATTTCTTAAAAAAAACTTTATTTGGGAACTAAATTGAATTCAAGACTTTTAAACACGGTATATTTTATGAATCAGAGAAAAATGGGATTTACAGTGAGCTACTAGTCAGGCAGATAAGATTTAGTCCCAAAAAGTAGTGTCTAACCCATTAGCATCTACGATGCTGTGAGTCAATTGACTTGGCTATAAAGTATAATAAGTAACTTCTCATGTTTTATGCCTTGGACGTTCGAAAATAGTGCTCTACGTTCTGGGAATGAAAAGAACCTTTTTCTCATTCCTCGAACTAAGGACTGGCAGCTCAGACCAAAGATGATAAGAAAACTATTTCGGCAAAATGAAACGGCCACACAGAGCTGTAGCAATGAAGGAAATATTGAATGTTATGGTAAATCTAAGGCCTATTGTTTTTCGCTTCATAAAAACACTGTATAGGACATAATAAGCCAAAGCAAGGCAAAGCAACGCCATCGCCCGCTTTTTTGTAAGACAAGGATTTTGAATTTCTAAAAAAAAACTTTATTTGGCAACTAAATTGAATTCAAATCTTTTCAACGTGGTAAGACATATACATGATGAATCATCAAAAAAATGGCTTTAAAATGAGCTACTAGTCAAGCAGATAAGGTTCAGTCCAAAAAATGAGTGCCTGATCACTTAGAATCTCCGCCGCTGTGAGTCAATTGTGTTTAAGTCTTTGTAAAAGTCCTTTAGTCTAAAGTAGACAAAATTTGGCAACACTGTAATCAATTTGAAAGATTGGGCGATCGGCGAGGGATGTTTTCTTCAAAGTTGGGCAACACCGAACATAGAGCGA
Organism: Artemia sp. Qi Xiang Cuo; assembly: GCF_049724085.1. Taxonomy (NCBI): domain Eukaryota; kingdom Metazoa; phylum Arthropoda; class Branchiopoda; order Anostraca; family Artemiidae; genus Artemia; species Artemia sp. Qi Xiang Cuo. The sequence goes on from NC_142794.1 coordinate 65,290,052, forward strand.
TGGCAAGGGCGATGGGCGATGGGCTATTACTTCTGGCTAGTATCTTCATGAGAATACTGAACTGAATAAAGAGACACAATTTGCATGCAGGCTCTTAAATTAGCATGTCAGCATACCTCGAAAATGACTAAGGTTAGTATACACTCTAACATGTAATGAATCTCTACATGATTGATTACCCATTTGTCTTTAATTTTTGTTGCAAATTCAATATTATTGATTGATTGCACATCTGGCATCAATTATTTTTAATACAGATAAAACAGTAAGACCATTAATTTTTACAAAAGGGAATCCTCCTATCCGCTCTCATTTTTCATATCTTACGATTGGAAGAACCCACAGGGAATTTTTGCCTTATTCCCTCATTATTGAGACGAATCTCATTTATTTTCAACTCTGAACATAGTTTTTTTTTTACAAAAGGGGATCTCCAGCCCCAGGCGCGTTTTATATCCTACGATTAGAAGGTTTTATATCTTACGATTGGAAGGACCTATAGGGACGAAATTTTTGTGAAGCTGACCCTTAGGTGAATATCCTTTATATTAAATTCTAAACATCGTATTAAGTTCTTATAAACGGGGTATTCCCCGACTCCTGGGTCAAAAAGCGTTATGAATGTTATGAAAAAGTCAATAATTAATATTTAGGCATCGATTGGAACAAGAAAAAAAAAATTCTGAGATTGATGACCCTTTGAAGTTTGGTTACTTTAGGTTAATTTGACACGCGAGACTAACTTAAATACTAGCTGAAAGCAAATTTGAGGTAGTGTAACCTAGGTTTGTAGTTAACAGCTAACTTAGGTTAATTCAAACCAGGCTAATAAAATCTAAAATCAATTGTTTGATTATGTTCACGTTTTTCTCTGACTTTTTGAAAATTCTGCTCGTGTGTTTTTGAGCTTTTCAAGTTTCTATTCATGTATTTCAGACCTTTTGAAAATTCTGTTCGCATGTCTCTTGGTTTTTGAAAATTCTATTCGTGTGTTTCTGACTTTTTCTAGTTCTTTGTCTATTTAGTACGGACTTGTTTGAGAAGTTATTATATTTAGACACGGTATTTCATAGTTTGACTTGTCTGTGTTAGATTTGTTGTTGTTTCCTTGTCTATTTTAAAGAGAGATGATTGAAAAGTTAGGATTTGGTATGTTTAGTTGTAATATTTTGTAGTTCGACTTGTCTGTGTTACCTTTGTTGGTGTTTCCTTGTCTCTATGTAAGAGTCTTTGTTTGTAAAGTTAGGATGTGGTATGATTAGATATGATGTTTCGTGGTTTGAATTGGTTGTATCAGCTGTGTCGTTGTTTCTTTGTTTATATCGGAGGAAGTTGATTGAAAATTTTGGGACTTTCCGTTGTTAGAAATGACGTATCTATTTTAAAAGGATTTGATTTAAGATAGGATTTGCTTAGTCTTCTATTTTGGGTTTTCTGATCTAGGTTGCCTAGCATTTTGTCGGTAGGTGTTTTCTGAACATTTTACTTGGGATTCTTAGTTTAGCCTTTCAGGGTTTGACTTGTCTGAAACTTATGGCTTTGGGATGTTTAATTTGGAACTTCGTTGTTTGACTTGTCTGAAATATATGACTTGCGATGTTTAGTCTACTATTTTGGGCCTTTCTGAGCTAGGTATCTTAACCTTTTGTAGATCGTTGGTTCGAAATTATTGGTTAAGATTTGATTTAAAGATACGCTAAGTGTGCTGTTTCCATGTTTCTATTCCACATTTTTTCTACTACTCCGAATGGGGCTTTTTCGAAAGTTATGTTTAGCTAAGATGTTTCATGGGTTTTCTGGACGTTTGTATTTCTTTTAGGTATTTCCAATCTTCTAAAAAAACTAAAAACTTTAATACGAATTTTTTTTACAGCGTTTCTGATCAACATAGATCAGTAATATTTAAAATAATTTTGAATTTGTCCCTGGGTTAAGTGGCAGTTCCGGTCTTATTTTCTTTAGATGTTTATGATTTTTTACAGAGACTAAGGAAATATACTGGTCCATTATTAACAACTGCAAATTAACACTGGTCAGGACTAATTCAGATGTGAGCAATGAATTTGTTCTTCAGCTGAATAGCAATTCAGGTCGTATCTCCTTTATGTATTTGTAATCTCTGAAAGAGATGCATATTTTAAGTTTTGATGCTGCCCTTTACCTTTCAGTGAATGTATAAACTCAAAATACCCAATAATTTAATCCAACATTCACCCGTTTAGCAATGTCAGAAAGTTTCATGTCGATACCTACATTCGAAATGGTGATACCGATTATGTAAGTTCTTAATAAATCTATATTTGTTTGGCTTTCGTGGTTTTTCGTGGTTTTTTTGTCCGAATCTGCCATTCTGTATTTTGAATTATCCTATTGTATGATAAGAAATATTAAGTTTATAACATCTTTTGAGATACTAAAATTCATATTTAGTTTTGTTATTGCTTTCTACGTTCCAATAAATGTCAAAACAACGAAAAAATCTGTGCATTAGATTCAACTTTAAACCTCTTAACAATCTCAGATATTTTAATCTCAATAGATCCATTCAAGCTGGAGACATAAATTACGTAATAGTAGGAATAGAGTTAAATTTTTCCAGGTCCTAGCGTAAAAAGGAAAGAATCATCGTACAATTTATAATTTTATACTCAAATCAGATAGTTTCAATTTCCCTTTTTTGGGGAGAGGGGGGGGGGGAGAGCAATCATTTAGGGAAAACCAAATTTTCAGAATTGAAAATAAATGAGATTTGCCTCAAGGGACAGCTTTGGAAACCTCTTAAAGGCTTTATTTATCCGCGTGTTAGATTTGAATATTTTTAGATGAAGGTTCAAGTTCAAAATAATCCATGAATTTTCAATTTAACATTCATTCCTTGTTATCCCGCGAAAGTTTTATGTCGATAATTCCAATCATTCGTCAAAATTAATTATTGACTACAAGTTTGGAAAATTCTAGAAATTGACTGAATGCCTTAAAAATGCCTGAATGCCTGAATGCCAACTTCTTAAAACATAGAATAATTACAATATTCTATTTGCAAGTACAATTTCCGGAGAAAAAACAACTATATCTTTTTAAAATTATATAAGAATGTAAAAGAATTGGTTTACAAAACTGTTAGAAACCCGAGATGAGAATTTACTCAACTGACTTCTCTGTTTCTTTGTGGTAGTATAGTAAACGTACACACGCATACGGGAATACTTATGGAAAATAGAGTAATGTGCAAAATCATAGCCGTCAAATAATGCAGCAACAAGCGTAGAGAGTGGAGTCTGGAAATATTGGAATATAGAGAGTCGGGAACAATTTATAATATTGGTAAAAAGGAGGCTCGTCCTCTTTATTTTCTGAAAAATTAAGTCGTTTTTGTTCCTCTTCAAAGGAGATGTCCTTATTATTTACAAAATCACAACAACGATTCACAACGCCGATAGAATAAATCATTTTCTTTCTCTTTTTTTTCTCTTTTTCTTTCTGAAAGAAAACAAAAAAAATTTCTCTTGCTATAACTTTTAAATTTGGCTATATATCCGTCATTTTAACCATTGTTTTTCATCACTGTACATTTCAAAGGTTTCATTATGACCACTAAGTCTACAGTGTCGATAGCTTGTTGTGGGTTGGACTAATGAATATTTAGGTTATATATCCTTTTTTATCTCTTCGTTGTGTCGAAAAGACAATATAATATTCTTCCCCATTGTATCTTCACATAAAGCATTCTTTGTTCAGCGATGTCTTTAATAGTTCTGTCATTTTTCTCGGTATATCAATAACATTTTTTTTTCGTTTTGGTCTTAAAGTGTTCTTGAATGATGAAATCCCGCATGGTAATGATTCTGAATTTTTCTTTCTGGATCTATCAGATTAGTGAACATTTTTGTGAAGACATATCGTTTTGTTAAATAAATTCTAAGACCACATTGAATAGATAGTTGTGAAAAACAACAATGATGTTAAGCCAAGGAGGCACTTACTGCTTCTGCTCAATGGAATTCAGTACAAGAAAAACCTTTAAAAAGAAAGAAAACCATGAACAACAGCAGTAACGAAAACAGGAGTTAAAATATCATCAAAACGTGAACAAAAATATTAATTCAAAGACCTATCTTCGCATTATACAAGAAAAAATACGATTGAAGAAACAAAAAAAGTCCCATTTATACATCAAACTGTATTGATCTTCATTTAGCTCTTGACACAGCTTATCAGAATTTATCGACCTACTTGAATCAGTAGTAATGGTGCTATGAAGTCTGAACAGAAATCCAATCCTTGAATTTCATCCTTGTACAATTGATATTTCCCTATATTAGAGGCAACGCTATAGCGCTGCCTATATTTATAGCCATAGGGCTTCAATGTTTCATTATTTGTTTATTATTTTTTTTCCCAGAGGCACTTCCTATGCGAGGGGGATCGCATAAACTTTAGAAGGGGCTCATTCAATTGGAAATTGGATGTTCTAGTACCTTTTAAAAGATTCAAAAGTAATCGGAGGGTAAATAGTCCCCCGCGACCTTTCCCCCCAAATGCATCAAATAAAAATTTTGAGATAGCCAGTCTGTTCAAGATAGTTTAAAGATCAGATAAAAAAAAAAAGAAAAAAAGGGGCCGATACAACCCCAAGAACCCAGTGGCAGGTATTGTAAGTTATGCGATGGGGGAATTTAATGCTTTTATGGAAGGGATGGTCGCATAAACTTCGAAGGGAGATCATTTGATTGGAAATTAAAAGGTCTACTTCCCTTTTTCTAAGTCAAAAGGGATCAGAGGGCAACTAGACCCCCCCCCCCCATGCCTTATTTTCTCCCAAATGCATCCGATCAAAATTCTGGAATAGCCATTTTGAGTAAATTAGATCAAAGATTAGATAACAAAGCTCCGGGATCGACACTACCTCCCAGAGCTTGGGGACACGTGTTAAAAGTTATGCCCTGGGGATATACAAGGTTCTTATGGAAGGGATGGTCGTGTAAACTTCAGAGGGGGCTTATTTGATTGGAAATTAGAAGTTCTAGAGCACTTTTTATAAGTAAAAGTGATCGGCTAACTAGATACCCCACGCACTCATTTCCCCAAAGACATCCAATCAAAATTTTGAGATAGTCATTTTGTTCTAATTATTTAAAAGACCAGATAACAAAAACTCCAGGGCCAACACAACCCACCAGAGCCCAGGGACACGTGTTGAAAGTTAAGCCCCGGTGGCTTATAAGGGCATATAGAAGGGTTGGCAGTATAAACTTCGGAGGATACTCATTCGATTGCAAATTGTTAAATCTAGTTCCCTTGTTAAGAGTAAAAAGTGGTCGGAGGGCAAATAGCCCCCTCACGCCCTATTTTCTTCAATTGCGTCTGGTCAAAATTTTGAGATAGCTGTTTTGTTCAAAATAGTTCGAAGATCAGATAAAAGAAACTCCGGGGTCAACACAACCCCCGAGAGTCCAGGGGCACGTGTTGAAAGTTAGGCCCCAGAGGGTATCCAATGTTTTATGGAAAACGCAGTCATATATGCTTCGGAGGGGGCCCCCCTTTTCCCCAAATACATCCGATCAAAATTTTGAGACAGCCATTTTGTTCAAAGTAGTCCAAAGATCATATAAATAAAACTCTGGGGTCGACGCAATTCCCCAGATCCCGGGCGCAAGAGGTGTAAGATAAGCCCCGGTGAAATAGATAGATAGATAGATAGATAGATAGATAGATAGATAGGTAGATAGGATAGATAGATAGATAGATAGATTTATTTTCCATATATCAGTAATATAAGGTTTTTATGGAAGGGAAGGTCATAAAAACTCTGGAGAGGGGTCATTTGATTAGAAAATGATAATTCTAAATCTCAATTTTAAGAGTCAAAAGTAGTCAGAGGGCAACAAGCCCCCCCTCCTCCTCTACCACCCTCTTTTCCCCAAGTGCATCCGATCGAAATTTGGAGATAGCCATTTTGTTAATAATAGTGCAATAATTATATGACAGTGCCTCCAGGGCTGATACATCCCCCTGGAGGGCAAGGGTTGTAATCTATGTCCCGGGGACACATAAGGTTTTTATGAAAGGGGTGGCTGTACAGACTTCCAAATAGACCCAGTTGATTGAAAATTAAAAGTTGTAGTTCCCTTTTCACGACTCCAAAGTTATCGAAGGGCAACTAGCTCCTCCCCTATGCGTTCATTTCCCGAAATGTATCCGATCAAAATTTTGAGATAGCCATTTTGTTAAAAACTATTTAAAGATCAGATAATGAAACTCTGGGGTCGACACAACCCCCCAGAGCCCGGAAAAGGTGTTGTAAATTATTTCCCAGGGGTATGTTAGGTCTTTATAGAAAGAGTGATCATATAAACTTCAGAAGGGGCTCATTTGATTGGAAATGGAAAGGGTTAATTCCCTTTTTAAGAGTTGAAAGTACTCGAAGGGAAAATAGACCCCCCATGACCCCTTTTTCTCAAATACATCTGGTCAAAATTCAATTTTTTTTCAAATTAGTTAAAAGACCAAATAAAAAAAATTACGAGGTCGTCATTGACCCCCCAGAGCCCAGGGGCACGTGCTGAAAGTTATGCCCCGGGAATATAATGTTTTTATGGAAGGGTTTGTCGTACAAACTTCAGAGGAGGTTCATTTGATTGCATATTGAAAATTCTAGTTGCTTTTTAAGAGTCAAAAGTGATCAGAGGGCTACTAGACCCCCACCCCCCCCACCCGCATTTACCCAAGTGCATTTGATAGAAATTTTGAGATAGTCATTATGTTAAAAATAGTCCGAGGATTATATATCTGTACATCCATGATTGCCACAACCCCCCAGAACCGAAGAGCAATGGTTTTGATTTATGACCCGGAGGCATATTAGGTTCTTATGAAAGACTCTTTACTCTTAAAAATGGAACTACAACTTTTAGTTTCCCATTAAATTAGTCCTATCTGAAGTTCATACGACCGCTCCTTCCGTAAAGACTTTATGAGCCCCTGGGCATAAGTCAAAATCACTTTCCCCCAGGCTGAGGGGGGAAGGGGTGAGGAAAAGGGAAGTGCTTGTTATCTGATCTTTGGGTTTATTTTGAGCAAAATGGCAATATCAAAATGTTGATAGGAAATATTTGGGGAAAAGAGGGCACATGAGGTCTAATTGTCCTCTGATAACTTTTGACTCTTAAAAAAGGGATCTAGAACTTTCAATTTGCAATCAGATGGGCCCCATCTGAAGTTTACACGACCACCCTTTCCAAAAAAAACCTTATGTGCCACCAGGGCATAAATTTCAAGACGTGCCCCGGGCTCTGGGGGGTTGTCTCAACCCTAGATTTTTCGTTATATGATATTTAAACTATTTTGAACAAAATAGCTGTCTCAAAATTTCGGTCAAATTCGTTTGGAGAAAATAGGGCGCGGGAAGATAATTGCCTTCCAATCATTTTTCCCTTAAAGGGGTACTAGAACTTTCAATTTCCGATCAAATGAACTCCCCTTCAAAATTTTTACGACCACTCCTTCCACAAAACCTTATATGCCCCGGGGCATAGCTTTCAACACGTGCCCCCTGGCTCTAGGATGGTGTTCTGACCCTGGAGGTTTTGTTATCTGATGTTTGAACCAATTTGAACAAAATGCCTAATTTTAAGAGTAGTTCCATTTTTAAGAGTTAAAAGTGATCAGAGGTCAACTGTCCCCCCCACGCTCTCTTTTCCTCTATTATTTGAAAAAAAAACTACGTTTTCTAAAGAGTTAAAGAGGCTGAGTCACAAGTTCGAACCTTAAAACATACAGAGATTAGGAGGTACAGTTGGGGGGCTGCCACCCCCCAACTGTACCAGCGGTAGACCCCCAAAATAAAAATATTAACAAAAGAGGCTGCAAAAGCAGGGGGTTTGGGGGCGGCAGCCCCCATACTGTACCTCCTAATCCCTGTACGTTTTAAGGTTCGAACTTGTTACTCAGCCTCTTTAACTCTTTAGAAAACGTAGTTTTTTTCAAATAATTTCTGCACGTTTTTGTACAGTTTATTACTTATTATTGCTTGACTAACTGTTAGCTGATCGTGTCAGGAGTCAAACCCCCGCTTTTGAATATTCTTGTGTTAAGGCTTTCAATTCCTGAATACTCAAATCAAATGCACATGTAAGATTTTCTTTTTTCAACTTTTCTTCGAGCATGCGGGTATACGGCATTTTATCAAAGCAGTGGAGACTTACCTGTAAGCTGAAGGCCGACTGTGATATTCTTCTGGAGACACCTGTTGAGCCGAAGGATTTAATAGATTGGATTTAAAAAAAAACTGAGTTTCTTTTTTAAACTTTAAATTTAAGAGATAATACTTTAAATTCAATATATAAAAAATTTACTCTGACGGAGAATCGAACCCGAGTCTTCCAAATGACAGAGAGGAATAGTGACCACTGTACTATCAGAGACTTGTTTGGTTATTTTATTGGCTCGGCAACAGAAAAAACCAAACGGTTTTTTTGTCAAAGTCTCTGCAATCTATTTTCGACGCAAGCAAATACAAAGTAAGATTTTCGTTTTTCGACAAAAAAAAACTTCTGGGAAAGAGCTGGAATTTTTGGAAGCTTGCAGTCGGTCTTGTCATGTTAAGAGGACTATTTTGATCTAATTTGATAATGAAATACTATGCTTTTAGGAATTTCAAAAATTAACATGGGCTCTTATGGGAAAACGAGGTTTTTCGTAAATATAAATTCGGGGGATAATTTTTTCAGTCTGAAAATATCAAACGGCCCTAACAGATCAAATTCCTCTTGGAATGAGTCCTCATTCACCCGGATCTGTTGCCGACTGTGGCCTGTAGGCGTGGCTGATAAAAAAAACTTGATGAACATTAAAAAACATTTGGAAAACTGGGACAGAGTCATCAATTTGAGCTGAAATTTTGAGGATTAGCAGTAGAGATGCCTTATTGACTCGTGACGGGGCTCCTTATTTGGGCATAGAGTCATTAGGGAGAATGATTGCGTAATCGACCTCTTTCTCCAAGGGTGTTTTTGGCCAAGTGCCCGCTAGGGGCGAATGTTATGATCCTGGAATTGTTTCCGGGGAATTTAATTAATATCTGACATATGACGTCAAGTTAATTAATGTCTTTGGAGATCGACCAGAACTGTTTCCAGGGGAAGTTAATTAATGTCTGACAGATGATGTCATGATTGATTAATTTGACACGAAAGGGGAATTAATTGTTGTTTCTAAGGAGAATTATTGATTCACGAAAGGAGAATTAATTTGTTGTTTCCAAAGAGAATTGTTCTCAAGCGAATGTCTATTAATATCTTTGGATTTCTTTCAAAAGAATTGTTTTCAGGTAAATTATTTGATCTTAGCAATGAAGAGAGTGATTCACGAAAGGGTTTCCTAGTAATTTGAAATTTGACAGCACATATTTGTCAAAAACAAAGAAGAACACGCAGACATTACGTTTAGGGATCATTTGGGCGAAACAGTTTTAGACATTATAGGGAATTATTTCGGCGACACAGTTAGACTTTTTAAAAGACGATTTTAAAAGATGATTTTAGAAGAAGATTTGAGAGTTAAACTCGGTGGTCATTATAATACACAAGTTCCATTTGGACAATGGCGTGAGGTCCTCTACCCCAACCCCAATGGGTCCTCATAACCTACGGGTCCTCACAACCCAACCCAGACCTCAAGGAAACCCCCGGACCTCAAATGTCCCCCAGGCTCCCAAAGGGCCCCCGGACCCCCAATGTTATATTATGTTATGTTATGTTATGTTATGTTATGTTATGCTATATTATATTATGCTATGCTATATTATGCTATATTACGTTATGTTATGTTATGCTATGTTATGCTATGTTATGTTATGTTATGTTATGTTATCTTATGTTATGTTATGCTATGTTATGCTATGTTATGTTATGTTATGCTATGTTATGTTATGTTATGTTATGTTATGTTATGTTATGTTATGATATGCTATATTATGTTATGTTATAATATGTTATGCTATGTTATGTTATGTTATGCTATGTTATGTTATGCTAAGTTATGTTATGCTATGTTATGCTATGTTATGTTATGTTATATGTTATGTTATGCTATGTTATGTTATGTTATGCTATGTTATGTTATGTTATGTTATGCTTTGTTATGTTATGTTATGTTATGTTATGTTATGTTATGCTATATTATGTTATGTTATGCTATGTTATGTTATGTTATGTTATGTTATGTTATGTTATGTTATGTTATGCTATGTTATGCTATGTTATGTTGTGCTATGCTATGTTATGCTATGTTGTGTTATGTTATTTTATGTTATGCTATGTTATGTTATGCTATGTTATGTTATGTTATGCTATACTATGTTATGTTATGTTATGTTAGGTTATGCTATGTTATGTTACGCTATGTCATGTTATGTTATGTTATGTTATACCTTTCAAAAGACATTTCAGAGCAAGTTCCTTTCTTAATGTCCCTTCTAAACATGGTTTACTTTGTCAGAGTTACATTGTCTTGATTTTTCAAAGTTCATTTTGAATTTCTTTCATTGAAATACAAGAGTTAGACTATTTCAGTAGTGTTTTGTCGTGGTTTACTTTGTCACATTTACATTCTCTTGATTTTTCAAAGTTCATTTTGAATTTCTTTCGTTGAACTGCATGAGTTGGAATATTTCAGTAGTGTTTTGTTGTGGTTTAACGTCTCACAGTTACATTTTCTTGATTTTTCAAAGTTCATTTTGAATTTCTTTCGTTGAAATGCAAGAGTTGGAATATATCAGTAGTGTTTTGTCGCGGTTTACCTTGTCACAGTTACATTCTCTTGATTTTTCGAACTTCATTTTGAATTTCTTTCGTTGAAATGCAAGAGTTGGAATATTTCAGTAGTGTTATGTCATGGTTTACTTTGTCACAGTTACATTCTCTTGATTTTTAAAAGTTCATTTTAGTTTTCTCTCAGTGAAATGTAAGTGTTCAAATATTTCAGTTGGGTTTTATCGCGGTTTATCTTGTCACTGCTACATTCTATTGATTTTTCAAAGTTCGTTTTGGTTTTATTTCATTGAATAGCAAGAGTTGGAATATTTCAGTAGTGTTATGCTGCGGTTTGCCTTGTCACAGTTATATTCTCTTGATTTTTCAAAGTTCATTTTGGTTTTCTTTCATTGAATTGCAAGAGTTGGAATATTTCAGTAGTGTTCTGTCGTGGTTTACCATGTCAAAGTTACATTCTCTTGACTTTTCAAAGTTCATTTGAATTTCTTTCGTTGAAATGTGAGAGTTGGATTATTTCAGTAGTGTTCTGTCGTGGTTTACCATGTCACAGTTACATTCTATTAATTTTTCAAAGTTCACTTTGAATTTTTTTCGTTGAAATGCAGGAGTTGGAATATTTCAGTAGTGTTTTGTCATGGTTTACCTTGTCGCAGTTACATTCTATTGATTTTTCAAAGTTCATTACTAATTTCTTTTATTGAATCGCAAGAGTTGGAATATTTAAGTAGTGCTTTGTCATGGTTTACCTTGTCACAATTACATTCTATTGATTTTTCAAAGTTCATTTGAATGTCTCTCATTGAAATGCAAGAGTTGAACTATTTAAGTAGTGTTTTTTTGTTCTTTGCACTTTCGCATATACATTCTCATGATTTTTTAAAAGATTAATTAGGATGTTATCCAATGAAATACAAGAGTTGGAATATTTCAGTAATGTTTTGTTGAGTTATACCTTGTCATAGTTACATACTTTTGACTTTTCAATGTTTATTTCGAGTTTATTTTATTAAAATGCAAGAGTTGGACTATTTCAGTAGTGTTTTGATGTGGTTTACCTTGTCCCAGTTACGTTCTCTTAATTTTTCAAAGTTCATTTTGGATTTCTTTCGACGAAATGCAAGAGTTGGAATATTTCACTTGTGTTTTGTTGTGGTTTACCTAGTCACAGTTACATTCTCTTAATTTTTCAAAGTTCCTTTTGGATTTCTTTCGTTGAAATGCAAGAGTTGGAATATTTCAGTCGTGTTTTGTCATGGTTTAACCTGTCACAGTTACATTCTATTGATTTTTTAAAGTTCTTTTTTGTATTTGATTCATTTATATAAAAGAGTTTTAATATTTCAGGAATGTTTTGTCGTGGTTTACCTTATCACAGTTACAATCTCTTGATTTTTCAAAGTTAATTTTGAATTTCTTTCTTTGAAAGGCAATAGTTGGAATATTTCAGTAGTGTTTTGTCATGGTTTACCTTGTCACAGATACATTCTATTGATTTTTCGAAGTTCATTGTGGATTTCTTTCATTGAAATGCAAGAGTTGGAATATTTCAGTAGTGTTTTGTCGTGGTTTACCTTGTCACAGTTACATTCTCTTGATTTTTTAAAGTTCATTTTCAATTCCTTTCATTGAAATGCAAGAGTTGGAATATTTCAGTAGTGTTTTGTCATGCTTTACCTTGTCACAGTTACATTCTCTTGATTTTTCAAAGTTCATTTTGGATTTCTTTCATTGAAATGCAAGAGTTGGAATATTTCAGTAGCGTTTTGCTGCGGTTTAGCTTGTCACAGTTAAATTCTCTTGATTTTTCAAAGTTCATTTTGGTTTTCTTTTATTGAATTTCAAGAGTTGGAATATTTCATTAGTGTTCTCTCGCGATTTACCATGTCACAGTTACATTCTCTCGATTTTTCAAAGTTAATTTGAATTTATTTCGTTGAAATGTGAGAGTTGGATTATTTCAGGAATGCTATGCCATGCTTAACCTTGTCACGGATACATTCTCTTGATTTTTCAAATTTCATTTCGAATTTGTTTCATTTAAATGCAAGAGTTGGAATATCTCAGTAGTGTTTTATTGTGGTTTACCTTGTCACAGTTACATTCCCTTTAATTTTCAAAGTTCATTTTGAATTTCTTTCGTTGTAATGCCAGAGTTGGATTATTTCAGTAGGGTTTTGTCATGGTTTACCTTGTCACAGATACATTCTCTTGATCTTTCAAAGTTCATTTCGAATTTCTTTCATTGAAACGCAAGAGTTGGAATATTTCAGTAGTACTTTGTCGGGGTTTACTTTATCATAGTTAAATTCTCCTGATTTTTAAAAGTTGATTTGAATTTCTTACATTGCAATGCAAGAGGTGGATTATTTCCGTAGTGTTTTTTTGTGCTTTACCTTGTCACAGTTACATTCTCTTTATTTTTCAAAGTTCATTTTAAATTTCTTTCTTTGAAATGTAAAAGTTGGAATATTTCAGTAGTATTTTGTCGGGGTTTACCTTGTCACAGATACATTCTCCTGAATTTTCAAAGTTCATTTCGAATTTCATTCAATTAAATGTAAGAGTTGGAATATGTCAGTAGTGTTTTGTCGTGGTTTACTTTGTCACAGCTACATTCTCTTGATTTTTCAAAGTTCATTTGAATTTCTTACATTGTAATGCAAGAGTTGGAATATTTCAGTAGTGTTTTGTCATGGTTTACCTTGTCACAGTTACATTCTCTTAATTTTTCAAAGTTCATTTTGAATTTCTATCGTTGAAATGCAAGAGTAGGAATATTTCAGTAGTGTTTTGTTGTGGTTTACCATGTCACAGTTACATTCTCTTGATTTTTCAAAGTTCGTTTTGAATTTCTTTCATTGAAATGCAAGAGTTGGAATATTTCAGTAGTGTTTTGTCGTGGTTTACCTTGTCACAGTTACATTTGCTTGGTTTTTCAAAGTTCATTTTGAGTTTCTTTCGTTGAAATGCATGAGTTGGAATATTTCAGTAGTGTTTTGTTATGGTGTACAGTGTCACAGTTACATTTTCTTGATTTTTAAAAGTTCATTTTGAATTTCTTTTATTGAAATGCAAGAGTTGGACTATTTCAGTAGTGTTTTGTCGTGGTTTACCTTCTCACAGTTAAATTCTCTTGATTTCTCAAAGTTTGTTTTGGGTTTCTATATTTGAAATGCAAGAGTTGGAATATTTCAGAATCATTTTGTAGTGGTTTACATTGTCACAGTTACAATCTCTTGATTTTTCAAAGTTCATCTTGAATTTCTTTCATTGAAATGAAAGAGTGGGATTGGTTCACTGGTGTTTTGTTGTGGTTTACCTTGTCACAGTTACATTATCCTAATTTTTCAAGGTTCATGTTGATTTTCTTTCGTTTAAATGTAAGAGTTGGAATATATCAGCAGTGTTTTGATGTGGTTTAACTTTTCACAGTTACGTTCTCTTGATTTTTCGAAGTTCATTTTGGATTTCTTTCGTTGAAATGCAAGAGTTGGAATATTTCAGTAGTGTTTTGTTGTGGTTTACCTTGTCACACTTACATTCTCTTAATTTTTCAAAGTTCCTTTTGGATTTCTTTCGATGAAATGCAAGAGTTGGAATATTTCACTAGTGTTTTGTTGTGGTTCACCTAGTCACAGTTACCGTCTTTTGGTTTTTCAAAGTTCATTGTGAATATGTTTCGTTGAAATGCGATAGTTGGAATATTTCAGTCGTGGTTAGTATTGGCTTAACCGGTCAGAGTTATAGTCTATTGATTTTACTAAGACCTTTGCTTATTTCTTTAATTTTTATAAAAAAGTTTAAATATCTCAGGAACTTTTTTTAATTCCTTAAAATGTCACATTTAAATTTTATTAATTTTTGAATGTTCATTTTGTATTTCTTGCGTTGAAATGCAAAAGTTGGAATATTTCAGTAGTGTTTTGTCATGGTTTACCTTGTCACAGATACATTCTATTGATTTTTCGAAATTCATTATGTATTTCTTTCATTGATATGCAAGAGTTTGAATATTTCAGTTCTGTTTTGTCTTGGTATTCCGTGTCGCAATTACATTCTCTTGATTTTTAGAAGGTTGTTTTAGATGTTTTTTGTTGAAATTCAAGAGGTGCAATAATTCACTAGTTTTTTGTTTTTATATAACTTGTCACAGCTACATGCTCTCAATTTTTAGAAGTTTAGTTTTAATTTCTTTCATTGAAATGCAAAAGTTGGATTATTTCAGTAGTGTTTTGTTGCGGTTTACCTTGTCACAGTTATATTCTCTTGATTTTTCAAAGTTCTTTTTATTTTTCTGTTATTGAATTGCAAGAGTTGGAATATTTCAGTAGTGTTCTCTCGCGATTTACCATGTCACAGTTAAATTCTGTTGATTTTTAAAGGTTCATTTGAATTTATTTAGTTGACATGTGAGAGTTGGACTATTTCAGTAGTGTTTTGTCATGGTTTACCTTGTCACAGTTACATTCTCTTAATTTTTCAAAGTCCATTTCGAATTTCTTTCATTGAAATGCAAGAGTTGAAATATTTCAATAGTGTTTTTTCGTGGTTTCCCTTGTCACAGTTACATTCTCTTAGTTTTTCAAAGTTCATTTGATTTTCGTTCGTTGAAATGTAAGACTTTGAATATTTTAGTAGTGATTTATCATGTTTTACCATGTCACAGATACATTCTGTTGATCTTTTAAAGTTCATTTCGAATTTTTCTCATTGAAATGAAAGAGTAGGAATACTTCAGCAGTGCTTTGTCGGGGTTTACTGTGTCACAGTTACATTCTCCTGACTTTTCAAAGTTTATTTTAATTTCTTACATTGTAATGCAAGAGTTGGATTATTTCAGTAGTGTTTTGTTGTGCTTTACCTTGTCACAGTTATATTCTCTTAATTTTTCAAAGTTCATTTCGAATTTCTTTCGTTGAAATGTTAGAGTTGGAATATTTCAGTAATATTTTGTCATGGTTTACCTTGTCACAGAAACATTCTCTTGAATTTTCAAAGTTCATTTCGAATTTCATTCAATTAAATGTAAGAGTTGGAATATGTCAGTAGTGTTTTGTCGTGGTTTACTTTGTCACAGCTACATTCTCTTGATTTTTCAAAGTTCACTTGAATATCTTACTTTTTAATGCAAGAGTTGGATTATTTCAGAAGTGTTTTGCCTTGGTATACCATGTCACAGTTATATTCCCTCGATTTTTCAAAGTTCATTTTAGATTTCCTTCATTGAAATGCAAGAGTTGGAATATTTCAGTAGTTTTTTGTCATGGTTTACCTTGTCACAGTTACATTCTCTTAATTTTTCAAAGTTCATTTTGAATTTCTATCGTTGAAATGCAAGAGTTGGAATATTTCAGTAGTGTTTTGTTGTGGTTTACTATGTCACAGTTACATTCTGTTGATTTTTCAAAGTTCATTTTGAATTTCTTTCATTGAAATGCAAGAGTTGGAATATTTCAGTAGTGTTTTGTAGTGGTTTACCTTGTCACAGTTAAATTTGCTTGATTTTTCAAAGTTCATTTTGAGTTTCTTTCGTTGAAATGCAAGAGTTGGAATATTTCAGTAGTGTTTTGTTGTGGTTTACCGTGTCAGAGTTACATTTTCTTGATTTTTCAAAGTTCATTTTGAATTTCTTTCATTGAAATGCAAGAGTTGGAATATTTCAGTAGTGGCTTGTCGTGGTTTACCTTGTCACAGTTACATTCGCTTGATTTCTCAAAGTTCGTTTTGGGTTTCTTTAGTTGAAATGCAAGAGTTGGAATATTTCAGAAGCATTTTGTCGTGGTTTACCTTGTCACAGTTATATTTTCTTGATTTTTCTAAGTTCATTTTGAATTTCTTTCATTGAAATGAAAGAGTGGGATTATATCAGTAGTGTTTTGTCGTGGTTTACCATGTCACAGTTACATTCCCTTGATTTTTAGAAGTTCATTTTGAATTTCTTTCATTGAAATGCAAGAGTTGGAATACTTCAGTAGTGTTTTGTTGTGGTTTACTTTGTCACACTTACATTCTCATGATTTTTCAAAGTTCATTTTGGATTTCTTTCATTGAAATGCAAGAGTTTGAATATTTCAGTAGTGGTTTGTCGTGGTTTAGTTTGTCACACTTACATTCTCTAGATTTTTCAATGTTCATTTTGAATTTCTTTCATTGCAATGCAAGAGTTGGAGCATTTAAGTAGTATTTTGATATGGTTTTCATTGGCACACTTACATTTTCTTGATTTTTTCAAAGTTCAATTTGGGTTTCTTTCGTGGAAATGCAAGAGTTGGAATATTTCAGTAGTGTTTTGTCGTGGTTCACCTTGTCACAGTTACATTCTCTTGATTTTTCAAAGTTCATTTTGAATTTCTTTTACTGAAATGCAAAAGTTGGAATATTTCACTAGTGTTTTATCGTGGTTTACCTTGTCACAGTTACATTCTCTTAATTTTTCAAAGTTCATTTTGAATTTCTTTCGTTGAAATGTAAGAGTTGGAATATTTCAGTAGTGTTTTGTTAAAGATACATTCTATTGATTTTTCAAAGTTTATTTCGAATTTCTTTCATTGAAATGCAAGAGTTTAAATATGTCAGTAGTGTTTTGTCATGGTTTACCTTGTCACAGTTAAATTTTTTTAATTTTTCAAAGTTCATTTCGAATTTCTTACATTGTAATGCAAGAGTTGGATTATTTCAGTAGTGTTTTGTTGTGTTTTACCTTGTCACAGTTACATTCTCTTAATTTTTCAAAGTTCATTTTGAATTTCATTCGTTGAAATGTAAGAGTTGGAATGTTTCAGTAATGTTTTGTCATGGTTTACTGTGTCACAGATAAATTCTCTTGAATTTTCAAAGTTCATTTCGAATTTCATTCATTGATATGTAAGAGTTGGAATATGTCAGTAGTATTCTGTCGTGGTTTACTTTGTCATATCTAAAATCTCTTGATTTTTCAAAGTTCATTTGAATATCTTACATTCTAATTCAAGAGTCGGATTATTTCAGTAGTGTTTTGTCGTGGTTTGCCATGTCACACTTACATTTTCTTAATTTGTCAAATTTCATTTTGGATTTCCTTCATTGAAATATGTTTTGTTGTGCTTTACCTTGACACAGTTACATTTTCTTGATTTTTTTTAGGCTAGGTTAGGCTAGATCAAGTTAGGTTAGGTTAGCCTACGTACGCGCACGGACGTAGGCTAACCTAACCTAATCTATCTTGATCTAGCCTAGCCTAACCTAACAAAAATCAAGAAAATGTAACTGTTTCAAGGTAAAGCACAACAAAACATATTTCAACGAAAGAAATCCACAATGAACTTTGAAAAATCAAGGGAATGTAACTGTGACATGGTAAACCACGACAAAACACTACTGAAATAATCCAACTCTTGCATTAAAATGTAAGAAATTCAAATAAACTTTGAAAAATCAAGAGAATGTAACTGTGACAAAGTAAACCACGACAAAACACTACTGACATGTTCCAACTCTTACATTTCAATGAATGAAATTCGAAATGAACTTTGAAAATTCAAGAGAATGTATCTGTGACACAGTAAACCATGACAAAACACTACTGAAACATTCCAACCCTTACATTTCAATGAAAGAAATTCGAAATGAACTTTGAAAAATTAAGAGAATGTAACTGTGACAAGGTAAAGCACTTCAAAACACTACTGAAATAATCCAACTCTTGTATTACAATGTAAGAAATTCAAATGAACTTTGAAAAATCAAGAGAATGTAACTGTGACAAAGTAAACCACGACAAAACACTACTGAAATATTCAAACTCTTGCATTTCAATGAAAGAAATTCGAAATGAACTTTGAAAAATCAAGAGAATGTATCTGTAACAAAACACTACTGAAATATTCCAACTCTTACATTTCAACGAAAGAAATTCAAAATGAACTTTGAAAAATTAAGAGAATGTAACTGTGACAAGGAAAACCACGATAAAACACTAGTGAAATATTCCAACTTTTGCATTTCAGTAAAAGAAATACAAAATGAACTTGAAAAATCAAGAAAATTTATCTATGACAAGGTGAACCACGAGAAAAAGCTACTGAAACATTCAAACTCTTGCATTTCAATGATATAAATTCGAAATGAACTTTGAAAAAATCAAGAGAATGTAACTGTGACAAGGTAAACCATGAAAAAACACTACTGAAATATTCCAACTCTTGTATTTCAATGAAATAAATTCAAAATGAACTTTGAAAAATCAATAGAATGTAACTGTGACAAGTTAAACCACGACAAAACACTACTGAAATAATACAACTCTTGCATTTCAACGAGAGAAATCCAAAATGAACTTTGAAAAATCAAGAGAATGTAACTGTGACAAGGTAAACCACGACAAAACACTACTGAAATTATCCAACTCTTGCATTTCAATGAAAAAAATCCAAAATGAACTTTGAAAAATCAAGAAAATGTAAGTGTGCCAAGGTAAACCATATCAAAAAGCTACTGAAATATTCGAACTCTTGCATTTCAATGAAAGAAATCCAAAATCAACTTTGAAAAATCTAGAGAATGTAAGTATGACAAGGTAAACCACGACAAAACACTACTGAAATATTCCAACTCTTGCATTTCAATGAAAGAAATCCAAAATGAACTTTGAAAAATCATGAGAATATAAGTGTGACAAATTAAACCACAACAAAACACTACTGAAATATTCCAACTCTTGCATTTCAATGAGAGAAATTCAAAATGAACTTCTAAAAATCAAGGGAATGTAACTGTGACATGGTAAACCACGACGAAACACCACTGAAATAATCCCACTCTTTCATTTCAATGAAAGAAATTCAAGATGAACTTTGAAAAATCAAGAGATTATAACTGTGACAAGGTAAACCACGACAAAATGCTTCTGAAATATTCCAACTCTTGCATTTCAACTAAAGAAACCCAAAACAAACTTTGAGAAATCAAGAAAATGTAACTGTGACAAGGTAAACCACGACAAAACACTACTGAAATATTCCAACTCTTGCATTTCAATGAAGGAAATCGAAAATGAACTTTGAAAAATCAAGGGAATGTAACTGTGACATGGTTAACCACGACAAAACACTACTGAAATATTCCAACTCTTGCATTTCAACGAAAGAAATCCAAAATGAACTTTGAAAAATCATGAGAATGTAAGTGTGACAAGGTAAACCACGACAAAACACTACTGAAAAATTCCAACTCTTGTATTTCAACGAAATAAATCCAAAATGAACTTTGAAAAATCAAGAAAATGTAACTGTGACAAGGTAAACCACGACAAAACACTACTTAAATATTCCAACTCTTGCATTTCCACGAAAGAAACCCAAATTGAATTTTGAAAAATCAAGAGAATGAATGTCTGCCAAGGAGAACCATATCAAAAAACTACTTAAATGCTCAAACTCTTGCATTGCAATGAAAGAAATCCAAAATGAACATTTAAAAATTTAGAGAATGTAAGTGTGAAAAGCTAAACCACGACAAAACACTACTGAAATATTCCAACTCTTGCATTTCAATGACAGAAATCCAAAATGAACTTTGAAAAATCATGAGAATGTAAGTGTGACAAAGTAAACCACAACAAAACACTACTGAAGTATTCCAACTCTTGCATTTCAATGAGAGAAATTCAAAATGAACCTCTAAAAATCAAGGGAATGTAACTGTGACATGGTAAACCACGACGAAACACCACTGATCTAATCCCACTCTTTCATTTCAATGAAAGAAATTCAAGATGAACTTTGAAAAATCAAGAGAATATAACTGTGACAAGGTAAACCACGACAAAATGCTTCTGAAATATTCCAACTCTTGCATTTCAACTAAAGAAACCCAAAACGAACTTTGAAAAATCACGAGAATTTAACTGTGAGAAGGTGAACTACGGTAAGACACTACTGAAATATTCCAACTCTTTCATTTAAATGAAAGAAATTCAAGATGAACTTTTAAAAATCAAGAAAATGTAACTGTGACCCGGTAAACTATAACAAAACACTACTGAAATATTCCAACTCTTGCATTTCAACGAAAGAAATCCAAAATGAACTTTGAAAAATCAAGAAAATGTAACTCTGACAAGGTAAACCACAACAAAACACTACTGAAATATTCAAACTCTTGCTTTTAAACGAAAGAAATCCAAAATTAACTTTGAAAAATCAACAGAATGTAACTGTGACAAGGTAAACCACAACAAAACACTACTGAAATATTCCAACTCTTGCATTTCAACGATAGAAATTCAAAATGAACTTTGAAAGATTAAGAGAATGTAACTGTGAGAAGGTAAACCAGGACAAACAACTACTAAAATATTCCAACTCTTGCATTTCAATGAATGAAATCTAAAATGATCTTTGAAAAATCGAGGGAATATAACTGTGACATGGTAAACCACGACAAAACACTACTGAAATATTCCAACTCTTGCATTAAAAAGTAAGAAATTCAAATGAATTTTGAAAAATCAGGAGAATGTAACTATGAAAAAGTAAACCACGACAAAGCACTATTGACATATTCCAACTCTTACATATCAATAAATGAAATTTAAAATGAACTTTGAAAATTCAAGAGAATGTATCTGTGACAAGGTAAACCATGAGAAAACACTACTGAAATATTCCAACTCTTACATTTCAACGAAAGAAATTCGAAATGAACTTTGAAAAATTAAGAGAATGTAGCTGTGACAAGGTAAAGCACAACAAAACACTACTGAAATAATCCAACTCTTGCATTACAATGTAAGAAATTCAAATGAACTTTGAAAAATAAAGAGAATGTAACTGTAACAAGGTAAAGCACAACATAGCACTACTGAAATAGTCCTACTCTTGCATTTCAATGAAAGAACTTCAAAATGAACTTTAAAAAATTATGAGAATGTATGTGTGACAAGGTAAACCAGGACAAAACACTACTGAAATATTCCAACTCTTACATTTCAACGAAAGAAATTCAAAACTAACTTTGAAAAATTAAGAGAATGTAACTGTGATACGGTAAACCACGATAAAACACTAGTGAAATATTCCAACCCTTGCAATTCAATGAAAGAAATTCAAAATGAACTTTGAAAAATCAAGAGAATGTAACTGTGACAAGGTAAACCACGACAAAACACTACTGAAATATTTTAACTCTTGCATTTCAATGAAAGAAATTCGAAATAAACTTTGAAAAATCAAGAGAATGTAACTGTGACATAGTAAACCACGAAACAACACTTCTTAAATATTACATCTCTTTCATTTCAACTAAATAAAATCAAATGAACTTTGAAAAACTAAGAGAATGTAACTGTGTCAAGGGAAACCACGATAAATCACTACTGAGATATTCCAACTCTTGCATTTCAATGAAAGAAATTCGAATTGGACTTTGAAAAATCAAGAGAATGTAACTGTGACAAGGTAAACCACGGCAAAACACTACTAAAATTTTACAAATCTTGCATTTCAACGAAAGAAATTAAAAATGAACTTTGAAAAATTAAGAGAATGTAACTGTGACAAGGTAAAGCACAACAAAACACTACTGAAATAATCCAACTATTGCATTTCAATGAAAGAAATTCAAATGAACTTTGAAAATCAATAGAATGTAATTGTGACAGGGTAAACCATGACAAAGCACTACTGAAATATTCCAACTCTTGCATTTCAATGAAAGAAATTCGTAATGAACTTTGAAAAATCAATAGAATGTATCTGTGACAAGGTAAACCATGACAAAACGCTACTGAAATATTCCAACTCTTGCATTTCAATGAGAGAAATCCAAAATAAACTTTGAAAAATGAAGAGAATGTAACTGTGACAAGGTAAAGCATGACAAAACACTACTGAAATATTCCAACTCTTGCATTTCAATGAAAGAAATTAAAAATGAACTTCGAAAAATCAATAGAATGTAGCTGTGACAAGGTAAAGCACATCAAAACACTACTGAATTAATCCAACTCTTGCATTTCAACGAAAGAAATCCACAATGAACTTTGAAAAATCAAGAGAATGTAACTGTGACAAGGTATACCACGACAAAACACTACTGAAATATTCCAACTCTTGCATTTCAATGAAAGAAATCCACAATGAACTTCGAAAAATCAATAGAATGTATCTGTGACAAGGTAAATCATGACAAAACACAACTGAAATATTCCAACTATTGCCTTTCAAAGAAAGAAATTCAAAATGAACTTTGAAAAATTAATAGAATGTAACTGTGACAAGGTAAACCATGACAAAACACTACTAAAATATTCCAACTCTTGCATTTCAATGATTGAAATTCAAAAAGAACTTTGTAAAATCAACAGAATGTAACTGTGACCGGGTAAACCATGACTAAACATGACTGAAATATTCCAATTCTCGCATTTCGACGAAAGATATTCAAAATGAACTTTTAAAAATAAAGAGAATGTAACTATGACTAGGTAAATCACAACAAAACACTACTGAAATATTTCAACTCTTGCATTTCATCGAAAGAAATACAAAAGGAACTTTGAAAAATTAAGAGAATGTAAGTGTGACAAGGTAACCACAACAAAACACTACGAAATATTCCAACTCTTACATTTAAATGAGAGAAATCCACAATGAAATTTGAAAAATAAAGAGAACGTATATGTGACAAGGTAAACCGCATGGAAACAACACTTATAAACTCCAACTCTTAAATTTCAGTGAAAGAAAGTAAACATGAACCTTGAAAAATCAGGAGAATGTAACTGTGACAAGGAAAACTACGACAAAACACTACTAAAATACTCCAACTCTTGCATGTCAATGATAGAAATTAGAAATGAACTTTGAAAAATTAAGAGAATATAACTGTGACAAGATAAAACGCAACAAAACATTACTTAAATATTCCAACTCTTGCATTTCAACGAAAGAAATTCAAAATGATCTTTTAAAAAATTAAGAGAATGTAACTGTGACATGGTAAAGCACAACAAAACACTACTGAAATAATCCAACTCTTGCATTTCAATGAGAGAAATTAAAATGAACTTTGAAAAATCAATAGAATGTAATTTTAACAATTTTAAGCATCGAGATGCAATAAAGAAAATGTACGACTCTTGTCTTTAATAGACTGAAATACGAAATTAACATATAAAAATTCATACAATATAACCCTTACCAGGAAAACAGTCAAAAAGCGCTAATGAAATATTTAACGTCTAACATTTAAATGAAAGAAATTCAAAATGAATTTTGAAAAATTAATAGAATGTAACTGTGACAAGGTAAACCATGACAAAACACTACTGAAATAATCCAACTCTCACATTTCAACGAAAGAAATTCAAATGAACTTTGAAAAATCAAGAGAATGTAACTGTGACATGGTAAACCACGAGAGAACACTAATGAAATATTCCAACTCTTGCAATTCAATGAAAGAAAACCAAAATGAACTTTGAAAAATCAAGAGAATATAACTGTGACAAGGTAAACCGCAGCAAAACACTACTGAAATATTCCAACTCTTGCAATTCAATGAAAGAAAAACAAAACGAACTATGAAAAATCAAGAGAATGTAACTGTGACAAGGTAAACCGCAACAAAACACTACTGAAATATTCGAACTCTTGTATTTCAATGAAAGAAAACCAAAATGAACTTTAAAAAATCAAGAAAATGTAACTGTGACAAAGTAAACCACGACACAACACTACTGAAATATTCAAACTCTTGCAATTCAATGAAAGAAATTCAAAATGAACTTTGAAAAATCAAGAGAATGTAACTGTGACAAGGTAAACCACGACAAAACACTACTGAAATATTACAACTCTTGCATTTCACCAAAAGAAATTCAAAATGAACTTTGAAAAATCAAGAAAATGTAACTGTGACACGGTAAACCACAACAAAACACTACTGAAATATTCCAAATCATGCATTACAATGAAAGAAATACAAAATGAACTTTGAAAAATAAAGAGAATGTAATTGTGACAAGGTAAACCACGACAAAACATTAGTGAAATAATCTAACTATTGTATTTCAATGAAAGAAATTCAAAATGAACTTTGAAAAATCTAGACAATGTAACTGTGACAAAGTAAGCCATGTTTAGAAGGGATATTAAGAAAGGAACTTGCTCTGAAATGTGTTTTGAAAGGTATAACATAACATAACATAACATAACATAAAATAACATTACAAAATGACATAACATAACATAACATAACATAAAATAACATAACATAGCATAGCATAGCATAACATAACATAACATAACATAGCATAACATAACATAACATAACATAACATAACATAACATAACATAGCATAACATAACATAACATAACATAACACAGCATAACATAACATAGCATAACATAACATAACACAACATAACATAGCATAACATAACATAACATAACATTACATAACATAACATAACATAACATAACATAACATAGTATAACATAGCATAACATAGCATAGCATAGCATAGCATAACGTAGCATAACATAGTATAGCATAACATAACATAGCATAGCATAACATAACATAACATATCATAACATAACATAACATAACATAGCATAACATAACATAAAGTAGAATAATATAGCATAGTATAACATAAAATAGCATAACGTTACATAAAAAAGCATAACATAGCATATTATATCATAACATGGCCTAACATAAAATAACATAGCATAGAATAGCATAACGTAACATAATAAAGCATAGCATATCAAAAAATAACATAACATAGCATAGCATAACATAACATAGCACAACATAACATAGAACAACATAACATAACATAGCATAACATAACATAGCATAGCATAAAATAACATAACATAGCATAACCTAGCATACCAGAGCATAACGTAACATAACATAACATAACATTGGGCGTCCAGGGACCCTTTGGGTGCCTGGGGGATCTTTGTGGACCGGGGGCCTCCTTCAAGGTTCGGATGGGGTATGAGAACCCGTGGGGTATGAGGACCCTTTGGGGTTGGGGTAGAGGACCTCACGACACTGTTCAAATGGAACTTGTGTATTATAATGACCACACTCAAATCCTCTTCTAAAATCATCTTTTAAAATCATCTTTTAAAATGTCTCTAACTGTTTCGCCGAAATTATTCCATAAAATGTCTAAAACGGTTTCACCCAAATGATCCCTAAACGTAATTTCTGCGTGTTCTTCTTTGTTTTTGACATCTCTGTGCTGTCACATTTCAAATTACTTGGAAACCCTTTCGTGAATCAATCTCTTCATTGCTAAGATCAAATCATTTACCTGAAAACAATTCTTTTGAAAGAACTCCAAAGATATTAATAGACATTCGCTTGGGAACAATTCTCTTTGGTAACAACAAATTAATTCTCCTTTCGTGAATCAATAATTCTCCTTAGGAACAACAATTAATTCCCCTTTCATCTCAAATCAATCAATCATGACATCATCTGTCAGACATTAATTAACTTCCCCTGGAAATAGTCCTGGTCGATCTCTAAAGACATTAATTAACTTAAAGTCATATGTCAGACATTAATTAAATTCCTCAGAAACAATTCCAGGATCATAGCATTCGCCCCTAGCGGGCACTTGGCCAAAAACACCCTTGGAGAAAGAGGTCGATTACGCAATCATTCTCCCTAATGACTCTATGCCCAAATAAGGAGCCCCGTCACGAGTCAATAAGGCATCTCTACTATTAGCTCCCAGGCCCTAGTAAAGCTTAAATTTCAGCCCGATCGGACAACGTTAAAGGGGGGCTGTGGTGGGAGGGTCGAAACTTCCGGCCCACTTTCCCCCATAAATATAAAGTCGGAGGGGGGGGTGAAATTTTGCATGTTTCTTAGTTGGAGCAAAGGCTACAAACTGTAATCACCAACGCCTCTTTGTGATCGCTAGGACTGGATATCGTTTAACATTGCAGTGCGTTCGCCTCTTTAAAGAGGCACAAGTGTGCCTCCTTGATTGCATCCGATCGAATCTTTGAAAAACTCGTTTTGTTCAAAATAGTCCAAAAATCATACGAGGTATCAACTCTGGGGTTGATACAACTCCCCAGAGCCCTGGGGCAAGTAGTGTAAGTTATTCCCCGGGGGCATATAAGGTTTTCATGCAAAGGCTGGTGAGATGAATTTCGGAGGGGACTCATTTGATTTGAAATTGAAAGTTCTAGTTTTCTTTGTAAGGGTAAAAAGTGATCTAAGGGCAACATTTCCCCATGGCCCTCTTTTCCCCAAATGTTTCCAATCGAAATTTTTAAATAGCCATTTTTCTCATAATTGTCCAAAGATTATATAACAATGCCTCCATGGTTGACAGAGCCCCGCAGAGCCCGGGGCATGGGCTGCTAGTTTTAATCTGGGGACATATAAGACTTTTATACGGGGGATGGTCGCATTAACTTTGCAATAGGCTCATTTGATTGGAAATTGAAAGTTCTTGTTCCTTATTTTAAGAGTCAAAAGTGATTGGAGGGCATCACCCCCACCCCAGCCCTCTTTTCCAAATACTTCCGATCGAAATTTTGAGATTGTCATTTTTTCAAAATAGTCCAAAATCATATAGCAATACCTCCGGGTTGACAGTTGCCCCAGAGCTCGGGAGCCAGGGTTTTAAGTTATGCCCCAGGGGCATATCAGGGTTGTTTTGAAAAGTTGGTCACATAAATTTTGGAGGAAACTCATTTGATTGGAAATTGAAATTTTTTAGTTCCCTTTTCAAGAATCAAAAGTGATCGGAGTGTTAATAGCCCCCCTTGCTCTCTTTTGCCCGAATGCATCCGATCGAACTTATGAGTTCAAAATAGTCCAAAGATCATATAACAAGTCCTTTGGGGTTGATACTACCCCCTCTAAGCCCGGCATAAGAGTTTTAAGTTATGTCTCAGGGTTATATCGGGTTCTTATGGAAGGGCTGGTGGTCTAAACTTCGGAGGAGGCTTATTTGATTAGTAATTGAAAGTTCTAGTTCCTTTTTAAGAGTCAAAAGTTATCGGAGGGTACCTAGCCTCCCCTCCCCTAACCCTATTTTCCCCGAAGTCATTCGGTTGAAATTTTGCATAACCCTCTTATTCAATATAGTCATAAGATCATACAACAATGCCTCCAGGGTTGACACAACCCTCCAGACTTCGGGGGCAAGTGTTTTAAGTCATGCCTCGTGGTATTTAAGGTTCTTACAGAAGTAACCTTTTTGCAAAATTTAAGATAGCAATTTTGTTCAAAATAGTCCAAGGGCCATATAAAAATTCCTCTAGGGTTGACATAACCAATATCTTGGGGGCAAGGTTTGTAAGTTATATCCTGGAGCATATAAGGTTCTTATGGAAGAGGAAGTCGTATAAACTTTAAAGG
The DNA here is from genome assembly GCF_049724085.1 of Artemia sp. Qi Xiang Cuo. Classification (NCBI taxonomy): domain Eukaryota; kingdom Metazoa; phylum Arthropoda; class Branchiopoda; order Anostraca; family Artemiidae; genus Artemia; species Artemia sp. Qi Xiang Cuo. Next base: position 65,318,213 of record NC_142794.1, read on the forward strand.
AGGATTATTTAATTAAAATTTGGAAATTCTAGTTCTATTTTAAGATTCGAAAGTGATCAGAGGGCAACCAGCACCTACCCCTTACAGCCTGTGGATGATCCAATCAAAATCTTCAGACGATTGCAAAATATTTTCCATATTACTATAAATAGTTCATTAGCACAGGCCAGCTAGATATATAAATTTCGCTTTTTACAGATGTTTCCACAAATTTTGATTTATGAATAAATAAAACTGGATGAAAAGGGTTTTCTTCCCTTTTTTGTTTCTTCAATGGCGGGTGGAGGGGGTTAAACAAGGTTGTGGTTAGTCAAACCCATAGCATTTGCAGTATATAATTAAACCCGGTAATTAATTTTTTCAGAGAAAAATATTCCTTGGTATAATATTACAGATTAATTTGATATAATGTTTCAGTAGTAAAATTGGGAGACCAGGATATAGAAATTAACTTAAGTTTTTCCGAAATTCTACTGTTTAAACCTACAATAAAGGCATAGCAATGAAGTCATGAATGAGATAAGTTTTTAATTACTATATTTGTTCTATAATATGGCGTTGATCTCATGCATTAGTTATTCCTTCAATGTTTTCTTAAGGAATTGCTATAGGTCAATATCCTACATTCTCTGTTGATGAATTCATTTTAAATACTGTTTTTTCTTTTTGTTTAAATACTTTCTTTATCAGATGATCATTTATTTATGTACCAAAATTTTGGAATAGCCGCCTTGTGCAAAACAGTCAAAATGCCAAATAACTATGCCTCTGAGAATAACAAAAAAAACCGCTGCCCCAGGGGCAAGTGTTGTACGTTACATATTTTTCCCATTGTTTATATATAAGGTTGGTTACTGATAAAAGTGGGTATGTTTGATCCTGAGTCTCTAGAATACTAAAGGTATTAAGGTAAAACTGTTGCAGAATGTTTAGAGGGTTTCATTTATACACCAGAGACATCAAAAACTAGATAAATATTTATTATATTTACCAAAATAAGAAACTTTGGCGCGGACAGAAATTGATAAAAAAAAATACATAAACAAAGTTTATCAAAGAAAAGTAAAGAGCTATATTAAACTTAAAAGCAGCAGAAATAAGTTTTTATAATAATACAATTCAACACGTAACTAATAAATCATAATGGTGTATTTCAGTTCTTAAGTGTAAGACGTGAAAAGTTGTAGAAATATTCATTTTATAAACCAATAAAAAAACTTTCTTAATAAAAACGAACAGAAATAAATTAAAAAAAACTTTCTATAAAAAGAAGTTTATCAATGAAAGGTCAAGAGCTTTATTGATTCAAGACCACCAGAAATATATTCCTATTAAAACAACCAGAAATTACTATTAAAGGATAAATTCAACTCAAAACGAAAAGAAATTAAAATTAAGGATAATAACAAACAAAAATATAACAGCTGCAAATATAAATGAATAAATAAATCTTAAATAGCTTCAATATTTCATTATTTTTTTCCAAGAGGCTTTTCATATGAAAGCGGTGGTCGTACAAACTTATGAGGGGGGTCATTCTGTTGGAAATTGGAAGATCTAGTGCACATTTTAAGAACCAAAATTGATAGGGGGCAACTAGCCCCCACCCCCCACTCACAGCGTCTTTTCCCCAAATGAATTTGATCAAAATTTTGAGATAGCCATTATGTTCAAAATCCACTGAAGATTAAACATTTATACGCCCTAGACTGACAAAAAAAAACCTACAACCCCCAGGGCATGAGCTGTAAGTTATGCAAGTTATCCATTCTTATTATCTTTTATGGAGGGTCAGCTCTTATAGACTTTGAAGAAGGCTCGTTCGATCGAAAATTGAAGGTTATAGCTGCCTTTTTCAAAGTCAAGAGTGATTTGACGGCAACCAGGCCCCCACGCCCTTTTTTCCCAAATACTTCCATTAAAATTTTGAGATAACCATTTTGGTCAAATAGTCGGGTTTGATATCTCCTCCCCCCCTATCCCTCAGGGCAATGGCTATATGTAATGCAAGTGGCCCACCGGTAACATATAAAGTTTTTATTGAAGGGGTGGTCAAACCAACTTTGGAGAAGGCTCATTCGACTGAAAATTGGAACTTCCAGTGCCTTTTTTAACATTCCTAGGTAGTTGGAGGGTAGCCAGACCACCCCCCCCCTCTGCGATCTTTCTTACCCAAATACATCAGATCAAAATTTTGAACGAGCCACTTTGTTCATAACAGTCCAAAATTCAAATAACTATAACTTGAAAATCCCAAGTACCCACCGGGGCTAGGAGTACTGTTATATTAATGCTTGGTATCAGGCCAATAGGTAATCCATACAAGTGGGCCCATAAGTAATCCATACAACCGGGATATCATTCCAAGCGGTCATTACTGTGTCAATGAAAGGAAGTGGACAGTACTCCCACCATAAAAGCGGTCAAGGAATTTTATTTTTCATTATATTGGTGTTTTATTTTATGTTTTATTGTTTGGATGTATGGATGTTTTAGTTTATGGATTTTTATTGTTAAATGGTTTATGTTTTATTTGATGTTTTATTGTATGGAAGTCTGATTGTTATTAAAGGGATGGTTTTGATATATGGTTGATTATGCGAGTTACTTTATGATTGATTATACGTATTGTTATATGGTTGATGTTTTAGTTAATTTTTTTTTGTATGGATGTTTTATTGTTTACTGTATTGGTGTTTTATTGCATGGATGTTTTATGTTTATGGATTTTTATTGTTCATTGTATTGGTTTTATATTTGATGTTTTATCGTATGGAAGTCTGATTGTTATTGCAGGGATGGTTTTGATGTATGGCTGAATATGTTTGTTACATTATGATTGATTATACGCATTGTTAAATGGCGGGTGTTTTATTTAATGTTTTTTTATATGGATGTTTTATTGTATGGATATATGGATCTTTATTTTAATAGTTTTTTTGTTGATGAGTTTTAATTGTACTCTAACGATGATATATTTTCTTTTCCAACGATATGATTTTTTACAGTCTAAGCCTATTCTCATTGAGTTCATGAAATTTGTGTTTGATGTAGGAATCGTACGTGAAACCAGTGATTTCCTAAGGTAAAAGAACGACACGTTACTTGTCAGAACCAACAAGCCATTGAACGTATTATGATTTTAGAAATACATCCAATGTTTTGTTTCCAGGACATTAGCCAACAGATGTTAAGCGTCACAATATCGTAACAAGTTATTTGCACATTCGATTTATCAATTGTATTTTTGGTAAGTGTTAACAGTGATCTGTTTCGGGGCATTTTTATGGCATCATCGTGAGAATGTGGATACCACGATGATTTGAGATGCATGCCAGAAAGACAATTTCTTCTAATGCTTAGGCCCCAAGTCTTCCCCCTACCCCTATACCCCTCCCTCCCTCAAACCCTCCCCTCCAGCCCTCCCACACCCTCCACCCCCTCCCTCCCTCCTTTTATCCTCCCCACCCAATTTTTTTAACATGGTGTTTTTTTCAACTTTTTTTTACATCTCTTAGAATGACATGAAACATACTTAAAACATAAGAAACTCACAGCTAATATTTTCCAAATTCAAAATGAAAATGGTATAGAAATGTTTGTCGTGACTTTTACTGTTAGAAAAATATTGTTTGTAGTAGCACTTTTTTGGACTAAATTTTTTTTTTGGACTTCGAAATTATTCAATTTTTTTATCGACATCATTTGTCGGATAAATCGGAAAAAATTGACAAAATCTATGTGTTAGAATGAATAAATTCTTTATCAACATCTTTCGTCGGATACGTCAGAGAAAATTGACAAAAACCAAGTATCAGATAAAACAACTTTTTTTATTTTTTTTGGATTTCGAAATTATTCAACTTTTTTTTTATTGACATCATTTGTCGGATAAATCGGATAAAATTGACAAAGTCTATGTATTAGAATGAATAAATTCTTTATCAACATCTTTCGTCGGATACGTCGGAGAAAATCGACAAAATCCAAGTATCAGATAAAATAAATTTTTATCAACATCTTTTGTTGGATACGTCGGAGAATATTGACAAAATCTAAGTATCAGATTAAATAAATTCTTTATCAGCATCTTTTGTCAGATATGTTGGATAACATTGTCAAAATCTAAGTATTAGAGTGAATAAATTCTTTATCAACTTCTTTTGTTGGATACATCGGATAACATTCAGAAAATCTAAGTATCAGAGTCGATAAATTCATTATCATCCTCATTTCTCAGATACATTGGATAAAATTGACAAAATCTAAGTGTCGGAGTGAATAATTTTTTTTTATCAACATCTTTTGTCAGATACATCGAATAAAATTGATAAAATCTAAGTATCAGAACGAATAGATTCTTTGTCAACATCCTTTGCCGGATATGTCGGTTGATATTATCAAAACCTAACTATCAAAGTGACCAAATTTTGATTCAATATATATTGTAAGTTTTATCAGTATCATTTGACAGATACATTTGATAGTTTCAGAATCAATAAATTCACAATCATTGTATCTCATCAGATATGATTTATAAAATAGAGGAAATCTTGGCATCTGAGTGAATAGAAATCCTTTATCAGATTCTTTTGACAGATACGTTTGATAGCCCTGATCAAATCTAAGTATCATAGTGAATAAATTCTATATCAACTTCTTTGTCGGATACATAAGATAACATTCACAATATCTAAGTATCAGAGTGAATAAATTCTTTATCAACATGATTTGTCAAACATTATTGATAAAATTGAGAAAATCTAGGCATCAGAGTGAATAAATTCTTTATCAATGCCCTTTGACACATACGTTTAAAAAAACTGACCAAATCTAAGTGTCAGAGTGAATAAATTCAAATCCAGTTCTTTGTCAGATACATCAGATAAAATTTATAAAATCTAAGTATTATGGTTACCAAATTCTCTACAAACATGTTCTATCAGATAAGTTTGAGAACATTGAGGGTATTAAAGGACCAGCGTGACTAAATTCTTTAACGATAAGTATTGATAGATATGTTTGACTACTCTGAAATTATTTAATTACCACATTAAACAAATTCCTTATTAACTTTCTTTATTGATATCATTACTCGGGTACGTCGGATAACATTGGCAAAATCTATGTATTAGAATGAATAAATTCTTTATCGCCATCCGTTGTTGGATTTGTCATCATGAAAAAATTGTAAGTAAGTAAGAAACTCTTTCTTGAATTCACCTCTTGGATACACAATACAGAAATGTCGAGACTAAAACAAATACAACTATACAGATTCACACATGCAAACCGACAAAGACAAGTGCTGGGATAAGCAAACATCCGCCCAGACACATAGGCAAAGAGAGTGAAAGAGACAAAAACAAATAAAACTATATAGATTCAATCATACAAACCGACAAAGACAGACAGTTGAACAAGTAGACACCCACCCAGACACACTGGTTTAGAGAGCGAGAGAGACAACACATATAAATATATAGATTCAGACACACATAGCGACAAAGACGGGCACTGAGAAAACCAAGCACATACCCAGATTCACAAGCAAAGAGAGTGAGAGAGTCAAAAAAACGCATATAAATAAATAGATTTTGACATACAAACCGACAAAGACAGGCACTGGGGGAAGCAAACATCCGACCAGACACATAGGCAAAGAGAGTGAGAGAGATAAAAACACATGCAAATATTTAGATTTTGACATACAAACCAACAAATACTGACTCTGAGAGAAGCAAACGAATTCCCAGATTCATAAGCAAAGAGAGTGAGAGAGTCAAAAAACGCATTCAAACATACAGATTTAGACATACAAACCGACAAAGACAGGCACTGGAAGAAGCAAACATCCGCCCAGACACATAGGCAAAGAGAGTGAGAGGGATAAAAACACATGGAAATATATAGATTTTCACATGCAAACCAACAAAGACAGGCACTGGGAGTAGCAAACATCCGCCCAGACACATAGGCAAGGAGAGTGAGAGAGATAAAAACACATGCAAATATATGGATTTTGACATGCAAACCAACAAAGACTGGCATTGATATAAGCAAACACCCGCCTAGAAACACAAGCGAAGGAAGTGAGAGACAAAAACATACATATATATTTTCAGACATACAAACCGACAAAGACAGGCACTGAGATAATTAAACACCCGCCCAGACACATAGGCAAAGAGAGTGAGAGAGACAAAAGAGAGTGAGAGAGATAAAAACACATGCAATTATATATATTCTGACATACAAAACAACCAAGACAGGCATTGAGATAAGCAAACAACCACACAGACACACAAGCAAAGAGAGCGAGAGAGACAAAAACACTTACAGTTACACAGATCAGACATACAAAACAACCAAGGCGAGCACTGGTATAAGCAAACAACCGCCAAGACACATAGGCAAATAGAGTAAGAAAGACAAAAAAAACTATATAGATAGAGACATACAAACCGACACAGACCGACACTGGGAGAAGCAAACATCCGCCCAGACACATATTTAAAGAGAGTGAGAGAGAGACAAAAAAACATACAAACACATAGACTAAGACATACAAACCAACAAAGACAGATACTGTGACACGCAAACATCCGCCCACATACAGGTAACGAGAGTGAGATTATAGATTCAGACGTAAAAACCGACAAAGACAGGCTCTGAGAGAAGCAAACACCCACCCAGATTCACGAGAAAAGAGAGTGAGAGACTCAAAAACGCATACAAATACATAGATCCAGACATACAAATTGACAAAGACAGGTAGAGAGTGAGAGAGACAAAACACATACAAATATATAGATTCAGACATACATACCGACAAAAACAGACACTGGGAGAAGCAAACATTCGCCCAGACACATAGACAAAGAGAGTGAGAGAGATAAAAACACATGCAAATATATAGATTCGGACATACAAACCGACAAAGACTGACACTGAGAGAAGCAAACACATACCCAGATTCACAAGCAAAGAGAGTGAGAGAGTCAAAAAACGCATACAAATATACAGATTTAGACATACAAACCGACAAAGACAGGCACTGAGAGAAGCAAACATCCGCCCAGACACATAGGCAAAGAGAGTGAGAGAGAGAAGAAAACAAATGCAAATATATAGATTTTGACACACAAACAAGCAAAACTCTGAAAGAATCAAAAACAAACCCAGATTCACAAGCAAAGAGAATCAGAGAGTAAAAAACCCATACAAATATATAGATACAGACATACAGACTGACAAAGACTGGCACTGGGAGAAGCGAACATCCGCCCAGATACAACGGTAAAGAGAGTGAGAGAGATAAAAAACACATATAAATATGTAGATTCAGACATACAAACCAACAAAGACAGGCATTGAGATAACCAAACACCCGCCCAGACATATAAGCAAAGGATGTGAGAGAGACAATAACGCATACGAATATATACATTCAGACATACAAACCCACAAAGACAAAAAGTTGGGTTAATTTGGGGTTCACTTAAAGTGGCGCGCCACTCTAAGTTAACCTAAATTAACCCACTTTTTTCATGGCTAGTTATTTGATGTATCCGACAAAGAAGTTGATATAGGATTTATTCACTATGATACTTGGACTTGGTCAGTGTCATCAAACGTATCTGTCAAAAGACTTTGATAAAGGATTTATTCACTCTGATGCCTAGATTTTCTCAATTTTATAAATCATATCTGATAAGAGACAATGATAAAGAATTTATTAACTCTGAAACTATCAAACGTATCTGTCAAATGATATTGATAAATCTTACAATAGATGTTGATACAGAATTTGGTCACTCTGACACTTTAGATAATGTTAAAAGGATTTTGATAAAGCATCTATTCGTTCTGGTACTTATATTTTATCAATTTTATCCGATGTATCTGACAAAGCATGTTGATAAATAAAATTATTCACTCTTACATTTAGATTTTGTCAACTTTATCCAATGTATTTGAAAAATTAGGATGCTACTGAATCTATTGGCTCTGATACTTAGATTTTGTGAACGTTATTTTATGTATGCAAGAATAGAAGTTGATAAAGAATTTTTTCACTCTGATGCTTAGATTTTGGCAATCTTATCAAACATATCTGACTAAAGATGCTGATAAGGAATTTATTCAATCTGATGTTTAGATTTTTTCAATCGTATCCGACGTATCCAACAAAAGATGCTGATAAAGAATTTATTCATTGTAATACATAGATTTTGTCAATGTTATCCGACGTATCTGACAAATGATGTCGATAAAGAATTTAATAACTCTGATGCTTAGATTTTAACAATTGTATCTGACATATCTGACAAGGGATGCTGATAACGAATTTATATAATCTGATGCTTAGATTTTGTAAATTTTATCCGACGTATATGAAAAAAGATGTTGACAAAGAATTTATTTATTCTAATACCTGGATTTTTTCAATGTTATCCAACGTATCCAACAAATGATGTTGATAAAAAAAATTTAATTATTTTGAAGTTCAAAAAAAAAATTTTGTCCAAAAAAATTGCTACTACAAACAATATTTTTCTAATAGTAAAAGTCACGACTATCATTTCTATATCATTCTCATTTTGAATTTTGAAAATATTAAATGTGATTTTTATATGTTTTAAGTATGTTTCATGTCATTCTAAGAGATGTAAAAAAAGTTGAAAAAATACCATGTTAAAAAAAAGTTGGGGTGGGGGGTGGGTAAAAGGAGAGAGTGAGGGGGTGGAGGGTGGGGGAGGGCTGGAGGGGGAGGGTTTGACGGAGGGAGGGGTATAGGGATAGGGGGAGGACTTGGGGCCCAAGCCTCAAAAGAAATTTTCTGTTCGGTATGCATCTCAAATCATCGTGGTATGCATATTCTCACGATGATACCATAAAAATCCCCTAAACAGGTCACTGTTAACGCTTACCAAAAATCCAATTGATAAATCGAATGTGCAAATAACTTGTTACGATATTGTGACACTTAACATATGTTGGCTAATGTCCAGGAAACAAAACATTGGATGTATTTATAAAATTATAACATGTTCAATGGTTTGTTGGTTCAAATGAGTAACGTGTCGTTCTTTTACCTTAGAAAATCACTGGTCTCACATTCGATTCCTACATCAAACACAAATTTCATTAAATCAAAGGGAATTTTCTTAGAATGTAAAAAATCATATCGTTGGAAAAGAAAATGTATCCTCATTAGAGCACAATAAAAAAACATCAACAAAAAAACTTTTAAAATAAAAATCCATATATCCATACAATTGAAATTTCATATAAAAAAAATTTAAATAAAACACCAACCATGTAACAATACGTATGATCAATCATAAAGTAACACACATATCCAACCATACATTAAAACCATCCCTGCAATAACAATCAGACTTCCATACGCTAAAATATCAAATATAACACTAGTAAAATGAACAATACTAATACATAAATATAAAACATATATACAATCAAACAGCAATACAGTAAACAGTAAAACATCCATACAAAAAAATACATTAAATACGAACCATATAACAATACTTATAATCAATCATAAAGTAACACACATAATCAACCATATATCAAAACCATCCCTGTAATAACAATCAGACTTCCATACGATAAAACATCAAATAAAATACAAACAATTTAACAATAAAAATTCATAAACATAAAACATCCATACATCCGAATAATAAAACATAAAATAAAACACCAATATAATGAACAATAAAAATCTTTTCCCGCTTGTATGGTGGGAGTACTGTCCGCTTCCTTTCATTGACACAGTAATGACCGCTTGGAATGATATCCCGGTTGTATGGATTACTTATGGGCCCGCTTGCATGGATTACCTATGGGACCGCTTGTATGGATTCCCTGTGGGCCCGCTACCAAGCATTAATATAACACTACTGCTAAGGCTGTATTTAATGCAAGTTGCCCATTATTAACATAAAAATTTTTTTTTGGAAGGGGTGGTCGTATTAACTTTGGAAGGGGCTCAGTCGATAGGAAATTGAAACTTCCAGCTCTGTTTTAAGAGTCAAAAGTGATCAAAGGGCAGCCAGCCCCTCCCCCCTCCCATTTTCCCAAAAGGTATCCGGTCAAAATTTTTAGATAGCAAATTTGTTCAAAATAGCCCAAAGGTGAAAGAATTATGCTTCCTGGGTTGAACCCTCCCTCCTCTCCACGGTAAGGGCTGTGAATTATGCAACTTGCTTATTGTTCCTTTAATACTTCGTTTACTTTGATAATTGGATTTTATGATTTACGGGGCAAACTTAATTTACGAGGCAAAGGCTGTAAGTTCTGCAAGTTGCGTATTGTAAATTTGATACTCTGTTTGTTTTGATACTTTCTTTAGTTTGATACTTCGTAACTTCGATAAATTAGTATTTCACAGCCTATCTAATATATATCCATGAAAATAGTGCATCTAACATATATCGATGAAAATAATGCAAATAAATCAATTGGTGATATTTCCCTAAGCTTGTTGGATTATAGAAAACTAACGCTTTATTGAAAACACAAAAGCCAAGTATGAAAAACAAGAATATTGTTTTCAAACAGTTCGTGGTAACGAACTGTAAGTAGGGAGCGACCCGGCTCAATAGTAACCAAAACTCTGAAAAACAAAATTTTGATACCAATAGATACCTCAAAAGAGTCAAATTTAATTTTGATTTAAAATATATAAGTTTCATCAAGCTTAATTCTACCCATCAAAAGTTACGTGCCTGAGAAAATTTGCCTGATTTTTGAAAAAAGGTGGAAACACCCCCAAAAAATTATAGAACATTATTGAAAATCACACCATCAGATTAAGCGTATCGAGAACCCTACTGTAGAAGTTTCAAGCTCCTATCTGCAAAAATGTAGAATTTTGTATTTTTTGCCAGAAGAAAGATCACGGATGTGTGTTTATTTAATTTTTTCCAGGGGTGATCGTATCGACCCAGTAGTCCTAGAATATCGTGGGAGGGCTCGTTCGAACGGAAATTAAAAGTTCTAGTGATAAAAAAAATGGAGGGCAACTAGGCACCCTATCACGCTCATTTTTTTCCCAAAGTCACCCGATCAAAATTTTGAAATAGCCGTTTTGTTCAGCATGGTAGAAAATATAATAACTATATCTTTGAGGAGAACTTAATCCCCCAAAGTCTCTGGGGGGAGGGCTGAAAGTTATGAGTATTGATTATATAGTATTGATTATTGGGAAGTATACAGACATTTTCAGGGGGATTTTTTCTGATAGTGGGGGGGGGAGTCGGGGGTTATGTGGGAGGATCTTTCAATGGAGGAAATTTTCATGGGGGAAGAGACAGTGCTATGAAGGGGGCACCGGATTTCCCAGCATTATTTAAAAAACGATCAGAAATTAAATAAAAATAAAGTTTTTCAACTGAAAGTAAGGTTCAACATCAAAACTTAAAACGAACAGAAATTCTCAAGCATATGATTGGGGTCGCTCTTCAGTCAATACCTCGCTCTTTAAGCCAAAGATTTTTTTTAGTACTTTCATAAGAGCTATTTATTCTAATTAACGGCCTTTGTGATTAAGGGGTCATTTTTAAAGAATTGGAACAAAATTCGAACTTCAGCGTAAAGAGCAAGGTATTGACTAGGAGGCGAACTCCCTAATACGTATTTAAAATACGTATTTAAAATATATGAATATAGAAGTTCGTAACGTAAGTTAATTCGTAGGTTACGTATATTTATTACTAATAAAAACCTTCATAAATAAAATTAAACAACTTTCGAGAAAGCCATTTAACCAAATTAAAGTAAAATTAATATGCAAATTTTGTTTTAATTATTGATCTGTGGTGAGCCAAAATCGAAACCTGCAATAATTCAAAAACCTTCAAAATTAAATAAAAAAAAACAAGTTTTTTTTAACTGAAAGTAAGGAGCGACATTAAAACTTAAAACGAACAGAAATTATTCCGTATATAAAAGGGGCTGTCCCCTCCTTAATGTCTCGCTCTTTATGCTAAAGTTCGACTCTTTCTCACAACTCTATTTTTTAAAACAGTAAAAAACTTTAGCGTAAAGAGCGAGACGTTGAGGAGAGGACAGTCCCTTTCATATACGGAATAATTTCTGTTCGTTTTAAGTTTTAATGTCGCTCCTTACTTCCAGTTAGAAAAAACTTGTTTTTTTTTATTTAATACTAGTTAAGAGTGAGTACGTAGCCTCACAACAGCGAACTAATCTATTACGCTTTTCATAGTCTTAATTGAGTAGTAATATCAGTAGCTTTCAGTATACAATTAAAATTATCTTAAAAGCTTAAGCATAAGAAAATAATATTTTGATAAGTTAAAAGTCGCTAAACAGCATACAAAAATAATGGATTGATATATCAGAGAAGTTCTTGGTCTCACCAAGTATAACTCGAAATTAAGAAAAAATAAAATATAATATGAACTCTGGAAATCCTGTTATTTCTCTCTATACAACGGAGATTTTCAAATTATGATACAAATTCTAAAGGGATTCTGTAGTCCTAATGCTATCAAGATTGCTTCACTTCTAACTTTTCTACAAAATAATCATGGAATGTCCTTTTCAGATCCAAAACGACAGTCAATCATCGGACTGAGCTCATTGTGCTGAAGAGTTGCCAAATTAGACGAAAAAAAAACAAACAAACAAAACAAAGCAACAATCCTAAAATGCTTTATTTTTAAACTGCTATAAGTGTCCTTAAATAGTTTGCTTTTCCTATACCAAAACTCCTATATTGTTTCGTGTTTTCAGTAAAGTGCTAGTTTTCTGCAATCTTACAAACTTAGGGAAATATCAACAGTTGGTTTATTTGCAGTATTTTTATTGATTATGTTAGATAGGTTGTGAAGTAATACTTTTTGTTCGTTTCAAGTTTCAACTTTGCTCTTTGTTTCCCTCGGAAAACTTTGTCTTTTTCAGATTAAAGTACCCAAGGACACAAAAGATTCGGTTCCACAACGGGAAGGACGCGCAAGTAAGAATAGGTTGTTAGAGGGCGGTCATCTTCAAAGATGAGGCATTAGAAACTTGTTAAAATTAGTTTACCTTCTTTTTAGTGGTGTTCCGTCGCATAAAGGCATGGAAAGCGTCAAATAGGTATACTTTACTACTAAGTAGGTTAAACCAGATTATATTGCAAGTTTTATTCCGTCCATTGTTTCAAAACTCCAATAATTTACTGTTACTAGCTATTTCTGTTCGTGAGCAAGGGGCGAGATACTAGTGTCAATTTGCTAACATTTTAATTGCTTCAGATACATTTAAGGATATTTTACACATATACATTTAACAGTCAACAAGCTGCGAAGTTAGTATAATATCTTTCAATCTCCTCCTCGGCTTCTTGACCAAAGTGTTGCCCCTGCAACACTTTGGTTGGTATAGCCAACAAGAGTTGCTGTGACACTTCAAGTTGCCTAGGCAACGCAAATTTAGTTTTAATTAGATTTAAGGCAAGTTTGTGGTTGTTTTTGACGCTCAAAAATCGCTTCTACAAAACCAACGACAATGAATTTTTTAAGGGATTTTTTTAGATTAAGATGCCGGCTGCTAAACATCAAAAGTCCATTATCAGGAACTTATTACAGGTGAAAAAATTTGAATATTTATCTCTTTTATGGTTAGTTCTTTGGAAATAAGGTTTCTATCTTATAAGGATAAAATAACCGCGCTTGTAAAAAGCTTGTATATTTCCATATTGGCTTCCTCGATTCTCTTTTAGACAGAAAAAACGCTAAACTGAATATGAAATTCCTCCCTAGAAATAGATAGGTTTTCCAATCCAACTGACTTGCTTTTTTCCCCATCGAATTTTCCCATGTTTCTGAATGGAACATAAACGATATTAAGGACATGTAAATTTATAAAAAGGTAGGATAGACTATTCAGTTCAAAAGCGATTGATAGAATTTTCCTATGTTTACTTCAGATAAGTTTTTTGAAATAACTCAACAGCTATGTCACTTTTTTTTATATTAATTCCAATTGGTCTTATTATCTTTTTGGTTATCATCTAAAATTCATATTGAACTACTTACATGGGTAATCGACCCACACATTTTTAAAAAAGGGCAAGGCTGCAAAACAACTTCTAAGATGTTGAGAGGGTTGTGTTTGGGAACCTTTTTTTGGTTAAAAGAAACTATCGTTCTTTTGTTAACTATTACAAAACTTTTACTTTTTCTCTTATTTTATAGCGGAAAGGCAGTAAACTATCGGAATAATACTTTTTGTGAGTGTCTCTGCCTTTTTGGATTGACAATGTGTCAATGAAAGACCGAATAGTTTGGCGAGCTAATAGGGGTAGATAGTAAATAACTAAGTTTTATTGCGCTGAAAGCTCTAGGACCATGGCAATGCAAAACAAAACAAAATCCACTTTAAGTAATTGACATTACTTATACCTAACATAAACATTTTGTAACATAAACGAAGGAAAACACAAATCACAAAAATCTACTACTATGCGCCATTACCAACCCGAGAAATCCTCCTAAATTTTTAACACTTGTAAAACATTCATTCCTTGCTTGACCGCAGACAAGGGTAAAAGTTCATACCAGTTTTAGTATTGCATTATGGGAAATACGACCTAAAACTTCTATTGTTCCACTGGGGCATGTATTTTTTATTGCATTTTTGAAGCCATCTTTCATGGCACAAAGATGTGTCTCATTTAACAGAATAATTATTGCCTATAACATAGCAAGTACATTTTTTTGGAAGTGCAAAGCCTTATCAGGGAAGATTCGGTCTTTATTCTTCAAATCAGTACAACTTTGACAAAAGCAAAAAAGAAACCGACAATGTGTTCTGAACTTCTACATAGAAATATAATTGCTTACTACTTAAGTTTCACCGTTTCTGAAACATTAAAGATCCTGAGCAAGTATCACTTCTTTTTCAGATAACAGTGCTTTCACTTGATATTGGACCTCATACACAAGATGGTTGTTTACAAGGTAAATTATCAATTTGGGAGCCTTCATTGCAACAAAAGCCATCTGGTGGGTGGTGCGGGGGAACAATTAGTGAATACAACCCGCTCGAGTTCTATAGCAGGACATCAACTGTATCGATCGCATTACTTTCACTGCCATCTAGTGTTGAAGATAAACAACAACTACTGCACATGAAATATAGATTAATCAGTGGTAACTTAACAACTCGATTAAAACAGAAAGTGAAGGAAGTTGTTAGTGATGATCCCCAGGATTCATGCTTAGAAGATAACATTGAGAGCGTTCGACTCCAGTCGCGTTCACAGTAGGTTAACTTTCTTATACTAATAAGTCAACTTGACTTTGCTCTTGCTAGTTGTGATAGTTTAATGAACCTTTGAGTAAAAACTATATGAAATACAGAAATAGAAAAACTTCGGGCTATTTAATTGTTGAATTATATTTCGATTTCTCTGAAATTGCCCTAAGCCAGTTAAAAGTCACTTGATAAATGATCATTTGTATGTGCAACATATATGTCAGATTCGAACCGTTGAAATGCAAATTCAATTTAGTGTGATGAGCCAGTTATCACAACTATCCTCTAATTTCTCGACCTATACTGTACTTCTATAGTGCTAGCAGTTTTAGTAGAAACTCCTGGTACATTTAAGAACAAACTTACTTAACATCAAAATCTAATCTATATCCATAAATTAATGTCATACAAGCGCCTTATTTTAAGATTGTTATAATAATAGTTCCTAGAAAATTGGAAAGGCTATTAGGAAAACGAAGCCTCTTTGAAGGTGGGACTGTTTGACCTTTAATTTCCAAAAAAGACGAAGGGCATTCATGTGAGCTATTCAGAATGTTGAGAGTAGTGTGAAAAAAAAAAAATCAAAACACGTTATGTGCACACGGATTGTTAAACGAGCGTAACTCTGAAACTACTGAGTACGTTAATTTGGAACTTCTAGGAAATGTTAAGGGAGATGATCAATGGACAAAAAAGGCAATATTTCTTTGTTACAACCACTACTGTTACAACTACCTTACTACTACTGCAACCACTATTACCACTAAAACTACTACTTCTTTAGCGAGTACTACCAAGGTTGAGGAAAGTGAAATGAACATTTGAGGAAACGTTGAGGGTAAAGTTCAACTAAGTCAAAACATATTATGTGCATACTGATTGCTTATACAGGTATATCAGCAATATTTTAGGAACGGCTTACCGTATCGAGGTGAAACTTGGAGATGCATCAGGAGTGAGATGTTCAACTACCAAAAGGCAAAATGTTCCTGCTGCTACTGCTATTAATACTGCTGATACTACTATTTCTACTACTACTTATACAACACGAATAATTCTACTACTGCTCCTACTCCCCTCCCCCATACGATCCCCCCTCCTCCTCTTCTTTGCAACTTGTTTAAAAATTGTAAATTGTAATACTATAAATAATAAATGTTACATGATGATATCCAAAAAAAAAACACCTTGATTGGCCCCTGGTCCTGATTGTCAGATACATTGTATCAGGCCCGAAACTAGGGCCTCAAGACCCTAGTTTTTAGTAAAATATACCTTTTTGTTCCTTATTGAAGTCCCCTTCAGCTCTTTTCTTCTGTTTCCCTTTTTCTTAAGATCCTTCACGTCTTGGGGGGGGGCTGCTAGTTAAGACAAGTGTTGAAAGTTGGACAGCTAAGCAGCTAGACAATGAATAATCCTGGAAGCTCAAGCGGCTAAATTGCATCCAGGGATATATTGTAGCTTCAGTTTCAACCAATTTAAGCTGTGGGGCTATAAAGGTAATCCTATGGCAGCTTTTCTCTTGTGAATATTCGCAAAATTTTTTGTCTTGAGTTCAAATTTTGTGCTGTTATCACACAATACAACATTAAGTTTCTTACTATATACAAGTGCCTATATTTTATCTAATTTCCTAGGATATAGGTTTTGGGAGTTAACTACTGTCTTTGTTTTGGGAGAGTTGCTTCACCAATGTCATTATGAGATATCAGAGGCAACGCTATAGCATTGCCTATAGTAAAGTCCATACGACTAAAATGTTTTATTATATTTTTTTTTTCAAGAGACACTTCATATGGATGGGGTCGTCATTAAAACTTCAAAGTGGCTTGATCTGATTTGAAATCGAGGTTCTAGTGTCCTTTTTAAGATACAAAAGTGATCGGAGGGCAACTGGCCCCCCACGCTCTTTTTTCCCCCAATATATCCGATAAAAATTTTAAGGTAGCCATTTTGGTAAAACAGTTCAAACATCATATAACAAAAACTCCGGCGTTAACACAAGCCCTCAGGGCCCGGGGGGAGGCGTTGTAAGTTATACCCTGGGGGCAAATATGGTTCTTATAGAAGGGATGCTCGTAAAAACTTCAGAGAGGGGTCATTTGATTGGAAATTAAAAGCTCTAGTTCACTTTTTTAGAGTCAAACGAGATCGGAGGGCCACTATCCCCCCCCCTTACGCTGTTTTATTCCCCAATTGCGTCAGATAATAATTTTGAGACAGTAATTTTGTTAAAAAATAGTTCAGACGTCAGATAAAAAAGCTCTGATGTCGACTCAACCCCCCAGAGCCTGGGGAAGGCGTTGTAACTTATGCCCTGGGGGCAAATAAGGTTCTTATGGAAGGGATGCTCGTATAAAATTCAAAGAGGGCTCATTTAGTTTGACATTGAAAGTTCTAGTTCACTTTTTATAAGTCAGAAATGACCAGAGGGCAGTTAGCTCCTCCCTCCTTTTCCCCAAATAAATCAGATAAAAATTTTGAGATTGAAAATTTGCTAAAAATAGTTCAAAATTCAGATAACAAAAACTCCGGTGTTGACACAGCCCTTCAGGGACGGGGCGCAGGCGTTGTAAGTAATACCCTGGAGGCATATATGGTTCTTATGGAAGGAATGGTCGAAAAGACATCAGAGAGGGCTCATTTGATTGGAAATTGAAAGTTGTAGTCCACTTTTTAAGAATCAAAAGTGATCCGAGGGCAGCTAGACCCCCCCCCCCCCACCACGCACGTTTTTCTCCAAATGCATCAGAAAAAAATTTTGAGTTAACTATTTTGTTAAAAATAGTTAAAGGGTCATATAACAATTTTTTTTTGTCGACACAACCCCCAGGGCCTGGGGGCAGGGGTCTATGCCCTGGGGGTATATGTGGCTCTTATGGAAGGGATACCCGTATAAACTTCAGCGAGGGCTCATTTGTTTGGAAAGTGAAAGTTCTAGTTCACTCTTTAAGCGTCAAAGGAGATCGGAGGACAACTAGCCCCTCCCATTCCAAAACCTTTTTCTCCAAATACAACAAATACAAATTTTGAGATATCCATTTGATTAATAACAGTTAGGTAACAAAAACTCTGGTGTCGACACAATCCCCCAGGGCCAGGGGGCAGGCGTTGTAAATTATTCCCTGGGGGCATATATGGTTCTAAATATGGTTATGGGGGCATATATGGCCATATATGGTTTAAGAGTCAAAAGAGATCGAAGGGCAACTAGCCCCCCCCCATGCTCTTTTTCCCCAAATGTATCACATAAAAATTTGAGAGCTATTTTGGTAAAAATAGTTGGAAGGTCAGATAAAAAAACTCTAATATCGACACAACCCCCAAGCCCCTGGGGCAGACGGTGTAGGTTATGCCTGGGGGTATGTATGGCTCTTATGGAAGGAATTCTTGTAAAAACCTCAGAAAGGGCTCATTTAATTGCCAATTGAAAGTTCTTGTTCAGTTTTATAAGTCAAAAGTGATCGGAGGGCAGCTAGACCACTCCCACCCTTTTTTCCCAAGTGCACCAGATAAAATTTTGAGATAAAAATGTTGTTAAAAATAGTGCAAAGTTCAGAGAACAAAAATTCCGGTGTCAAAACAGCCCCCCCCCCAGAGCCCGGGGGTAGAAATTGTAAGTTATGTCCTGGGCGTATATATGGTTCTCACGGAAGGGATGCTCGCAAAAACTTCACAGAGGGCTCATTTGATAGGAAATTGAAAGTCATAGTTCACTTTTTAAGAGTCAAAAGTGACTCTCCCCCCACGTCTTTTTCTCCCCAAATGCATCAGATAAGATTTTGAGATAACCATTTTGTTAAAAATAGTTCAAGGGTCAGATAACAAAATTTCCTGTGTCGACACAACCCCCCAGGGCCCAGGGGCTGGCGTTGTAAACTATGGCCTGAGGATATATGTGGCTCTTATGGAAGGAATGCTCGAATGAATTTCAGAGAGGGCTCATTTGTTTGGAAAGTGAAAGTTCTAGTTCACTTTTTAAGAGTAAAAAAAATCGGAGACTGACTAGCCCCCCTCCTCCACACCCTCTTTCCCCAAGTGTATCAAATACAAATTTAGAGATTTAGCCATTTTGTTAAAAATAGTTAACAGGTTAGATAACAAAAATTATGGTGTCGACACAACCCCCCAGGGCTCGGGGGCAGGCGTCATAAGTTATGCCCAGGGGGCATATATCGTTCTAATGGAAGTGATGACAATATGTACTTCAGAGAGGACTAATTCGTTTGGAAAGTGAAAGTTCTTGTTCACTTTTTAAGACTCAAAAGAGATCGGAGGGCAACAAGACCCCCTACCACACGCCATTTTCCCCAAATGCATCAGATAAAATTTTGAGAGTTATTTTGTAAAAAAATAGTTAAAAGTCGGATAACAAAAACTATGGCGTCGACACAACCCCCTAGGGCCTTGGGCAGTCGTTGTAAGTGGTGCCCTGGGAACATAAACGGCTCTTATGGAAGGGATTCTCGTATAAACTTCAGAAAGGGCTCATTTGATTTGAAATTGAAAGATCTAGTTCACTTTTTAAAAATAAAAACTGATTGGGGGCAGCTAATCCTCTCCCCGACCTTTTTTCCCCAAATGCATCAGATAAAAATTTTGAGATAGAAATTTTGTTAAAATAGTTCAAGTCAGATAACAAAACTCCGGTGTCGACACAGCCCCCAGGGCCCGGGGCTGGGGTTTTAAGTTATGCCCTGGGGTCATATATGGTTCTTATAGAAGGGATGCTGGTATAAGATTCAAGAGAGCCCATTTGATTGGAAATTGAAAGTTGTAGTTCACTTTTTATGAGTCAAAAGTTACCGGAGGGCTGCTAGCCTCCCCCCCCACGCCAATTTTCCCCAAAATGCATCGGATAAAGCTTTGAGATAGCCATCTTGCTAAAAATACTTCAAGGGTCAGATAAAAATTTCTTGTATCGACAAAATCCCCCAGGTTCCGTGGGCAGGTGTTGTATGTATGCTGTGGGGGTAAATATGGTGCTTATGGAAGGGATGCTCGTATCAATTTCAGAGAGGGTCCATTTGTTTGGAAAGTGAAAGTTATTGTTCACTTATTAAGAGTCAAAAAAGATCGGAGGGCAACTAGCCCCCCCACGCTCTTTTTCCCCAGTTACATTAGTGAGGGCATATATGGTTCTTATGGAAGGGATACTCCTATAAACTTTAGGGAGGGCTCATTTGATTGGAAATTGAAAGTTCCAGTTCAATTTTGAAGAGTCAAAAGAGATCCAAGGGCAACTAGACACCCCCCCCCAACTTACTTTTTGAGTTAGCTATTTAAAATTTTGAGTTAGCTATTTTGTTTAAAATCGTCTAAATGTTAAACACCTGGGGAATGTTAAGCACCCAAGCCCTGGGGGAAAGGGCTGTAGGTTATACTAACAGCCCATCGTTAACATCTAAAGCTTCTATGTAAAGCGTGGTCGTACAAACTGTGGAGGAAGTTCATTCGACCGGAAATCCAAATTAATTGTGCCCCTTTTAGGAATCGAAAGTGATAAAAAAGTAACCAGCCCCCCCCCCCACCTTGTGCCTTTTTTCCTCAAATTTATCTTATAAATATTTTGAAATGGCCATTTTGTTCAAAATAGTCCAAAATTCAAATTACTGTTACTTAGGGGTTGAGAAATCCTCCATAGCCCCGGGGCAAGGATTTTAACTCATGTAAACTACCATTTATTAGAATAAAAGGTTTTTGTGGAAGGGCTGGTCGCATTAACTTTGGAGGGGAATCATTAGATTAGAAATTGAAACTTCTAATTCTTTTTTTGAGTCAAAAGTGATCAAAAAGCAACTAGCCCACGCCCCACTTTTTCAAGGGGCATCCGGTCAAAATTTTGAAATTGCCATTTTGTTCAAAAAATTCAAAGGCCAAATAACTATGCTTCCGGGGTTGAAACCCCCGACCCAAACCCCGGGGAGATGGCTCTGAGCTACGGAATTTCCGTATTGTTACTTTGACACATTGTTGTTTACTTCAATACTTGGATTTAATTATTTACGTACCACCTTCGATTTCAAGTTTAAGGGCTGTAAGCTGTGCAAGTTTCTTATTGTTACTATAATACCTTGTTTACTTTGATGCTTTGTTTACTTTATTGTTCTTTACTTTCATATTGTTACTTGATACTAGTGTTGATACTTTGATGAACATTTGGTGTTGAAAAAAAAGATTGATTTTGAAATAAGGAATTTTTAAAAACTTGAAACTTTTTGCAATCAAAAACGAACAAAAATTAATTAAAAAACATCTTTCCGAAAGAGAAGTTTTTCAGAGAAAAGCAAAGGCCATTTTAAACTTAAGATCAGAAGATACAAATACCTGTTAAAATTCGAACTCAAAACGACCGGAAATTACTATTAAAGAATAAATGAAACAGTAGTATCCCGTCAAGTTATTCAAGGACACCCATAGTAGAAGCTTCAAGGACGCCCCGGATTTCAAGCACATGCCCTCCCTTTTCCCATGCACATACCCTATCAAAACTCCCAGAACAGCCCTATCCCTTTTCCTACGACAACCCTCTGACGTCCCAACACCCTATCAAAATTTCTATGACAGCCCTGGCAAGATTCCCACCCCTGGCAGAATTCTTGTGAGAGCCCTGGCAAGATTCCCGTGACAGCCTTGTTTCTAGCTGGCAAGATTCCCAGGGAAGCCCTCTGACGTCACGCCAGCCACAGGAAAAATAGCATTGAATTTCTACGGCAGGCCTCTGACGTCACGACAGCCAAAGGGAAATAGTATTGAATTTTAAAGACACGCCCTACCTTTTTCAATAGGATTTCTACGGCATACCCTCTGACGTCACGGCAGCCAAAATAGCATTAGATTCCTACAACAGCCCTCTGACGTCACAACACCCCTATCCAAATTTCTATGACTTCCCCGGAAAGATTACCACCCCTTGCAAGATTCCGAGAACACACCTGTTTCTAGCTGGCAAGATTCCTACGGGAGCCCTGTTTTTAGGCAAGATTCCACTGAGAGCCCCTGACAAGAGTCCCAATATTTCTCCTGGCAACAGCCATTGTTTTTCTATTACAGTGTCCAAGTGTTTGCATATGATTAATCGGAGTGTGGTCGGGATAATGCACAAGTTGGTTGATGGTTATGATTGTTGGTTGTTGGTTATGTTTGATGGTTATGTGGTTTGATGGATATGATTGCTGGATGTAGTTGTTGGTTATGTTGCTTATGATTTATGTTTGTTGTTTATGTTGGTTATGATTTATGTTTGTTGGTTATGTGGGTTATGTTTGTTGTTTGTTGGTTATGTTGGTTATGTTTGTTGATTGTTGGTTATGTTGGTTATGTTTCTGGATGGTTGTTGCTTTGAATATATTTGAAAACAAATGCGGTTTCTACTGGAGCCTTGTTTCTATCCAAATTCCAAGTCTAGACGCTTGTACGAAATCATGTCCAAACATCCCAGGAGGCAATAGCCATTACAACCAGATACATGGAGCTACCAAACCCTCAAGCCGTCACACCTACGCAAGACTCCCAAGACACCCCCCTCTGGACTTCATTCATGTCACAGGACTTAACCCGTTTCTAACAGTCAGGTGGGACATGCATGATACAATTTTAGTTAACCCTGCGTCAGGAACCCATGGGGGAAAACCCGCTTATAATTTAACGACAGCTCACACCTTACGTAATGCTTGTGCATCAATGTCACATAATATCCTTTATGACATTTTATATTTTCGCCCGAAATATTCAACGTTTTTTTTTTTTCATTAACTTAATGGCAGTACACACTTTATGTAAAGTAACGTAATAATTACGCAACCATCGCTGCCAAATAATACCTTTTTTGACATTTTTCGATCGAAACCCTCAACGCATTTTTCCTCCTTATGACTTTTTATTTTTTTCGCCTGAAAAGCTCATCACATTTTTTTTTCGTTC